>NC_071572.1:1283585-1433352 GCF_024509145.1 Vidua macroura | reverse complement strand
AAGAGAGCAAGAAAGGAGAGAAAGAAAGAGAGAAAGGAGAGAGAGGAGAGAAAGAAAGAGATGAGAGAAAGGAAAGAGAGAGAAGGAAGGAAGGAAGGAAGGAAGGAAGGAAGGAAGGAAGGAAGGAAGGAAGGAAGGAAAGGAAGGAGGAAGGAAGGAGGAAGGAAGAAGGAAGAAGGAAGGAAGGAAGGAAGGAAGGAAGGAAGGAAGGAAGGAAGGAAGGAAGGAAGGAAGGAAGGAAGGAAGGAAGGAAGGAAGGAAGGAAGGAAGGAAGGAAGGAAGGAAGGAAGGAAGGAAGGGAAGGAAGGAAGGAAGGAAGAAGGAAGGAAGGAAGGAAGGAAGGAAGGAAGGAAGGAAGGAAGGAAGGAAGGAAGGAAGGAAGGAAGGAAAGGAAGGAAGGAAGGAAGGAAGGAAGGAAGGAGGAAGGAAGGAAGGAAGGAAGGAAGGAAGGAGAGAAGGAAGGAAGGAAAGGAAGGAAGGAAGGAAGGAAGGAAGGAAGGAAGGAAGGAAGGAAAAGAAAGAAAAGAAAGAAAAGAAAGAAAAGAAAGAAAAGAAAGAAAGAAAAGCTGATTTCTCATCTGTTTCATAATGGGGAAATCAGACCATGGGACATCCCAGCATCTTCATGGTGAGCTAAAACCACCCCAGGCCCTTCCAGTGGCACGTGGGGCTCAGAGGTTGGACCTGCTGGCCCTGGAGCCTTTTCCCAAGCTGATTTCTGTGATTCCAAGCTCTCCCAGCACTGCCCGTGAGTTTGCACATGGACAAATAACTCCATTTGTTTATACAAGACCTGTTTTACACTTCCTGGACACCTGGAGTTGCCCAAGAGCAGCCACAAATCCTTCCTTGGTTGTCTCTAAAGGCAGATTCTTCCCTAATTAAAAAAAAAAAAAAAAAAATCTTATTTCTATATTATTAATTTATTTTAAAAATAGATTTATTATTTCTATTATTTTTAATGTATATTGAGATTTTTTTAATATATTGAGATTTTTTTTTATATATTGAGATTTTTTTAATATATTGAGGTTTTTTTTTAATATATTGAGATTTTTTTTTAATATATTGAGATTTTTTTAATATATTGAGATTTTTTTTTATATATTGAGATTTTTTTAAATATATTGAGGTTTTTTATACTGGGATTTTTTTATACTGAGATTTTTTAAACTGGGATTTTTTTAGATATTGATTTTTTAATATATTGATTTTTTTAAAATATGGACTTTAAAATATTTTTAATATACTGGCTCTTTTTTACATTGAGATTTTTTAATATTGATTTTTTAAAATATTGACTTTTTTTAGATTGACTTTTTTTTTTTTTTTTTTTTTCATATTGAGATTTGAAGTGCCTGTCCAACATCTCACTGAGCAGAAGACACTGTTTCCCTTGGAAAGCAGAGTCTGAGCACCTGAAAAGTCAGAACTGTGGGCTTTATATTCACTTTTAAATCCCCACTGTCCCAGGTAGGGGTGGGCAGTGTCCATAAAAACCACGGACAGGAGCACACAAAACTCATTCTCAGCAAATAAAGAGAATTTTGGGGATGGGATGGTTTGGGGGTGGGCAGAGCGAGGGGTTGTTGGTGGGTTTTTTTTTTTGAGGTAGGATTGCAGGGAGTCTGGAATTCCATCAGGAGGAGGAAGGAGTGGGGATTTCCCCCTGGATTTTGGTCTCTGTGCCCCTCCTGGCACTGCCCGTAAATCCCGCCGGGATTTACAGTCAGGAGGGGCAGGGCAAGGAGAGCTGGGCTTGGGGCAACAACTGCGAAAAATCTTACCAGGAAAACAACAGGAAAACAATGGATTCTCGGCCAAATTTCCAGCCTGAAAACCTTCACGCGGGGTTGAGCCGGGGGCTAAATCCCGTTTATTGCGCTGTGCCCTCCGAGAGGGGAACAGCCGGGAAATTCCACTCCCGAGCAGAGCCGGGATCTCGGAGTGAGCCCCTGGGGAGAGAACACTGCCAGGAGCTTGTGGGGACAGGACAGGGGATGGCTCCCAGTGCCAGAGGGCAGGGCTGGATGGGAGACTGGGGATTGGGAATTGTTCCCTGGCAGGGTGGGGAAGGGCTGGGATGGAATTCCCAAAAAGTTGTGCCTGCCCCTGAATCCCTGGCAGTGCCCAAGGCCAGGCTGGAGGAGCCTGGCACAGTGGGAGGTGTCCCTGCCCTTTCAAAATTATCTTTGAGGTCCCTTTCAAATTATTCATGAATTTTGAGAAGCCAGATTGGGCTAGGGCCGAGGGAAGTGCTTTATAACCCATTAATTTTATAACCCATTGGAATCTGGAAGAGGATTTTGCCTTTCTGGTTTCCTGTAGAGACAAAAAAATAAATAAATAAATAAATTCCCCTTCAGCTCCAAGCCACACCTGAGCCGCGTGATCCCACACACCCAGAGCTGCTGGAATTCCTTGGATTGCCCCTGGAACATCCCCGCTGCCGCGTGCCGGGGCTGTAAATCTCCTCAGTGCTGCGCGGCACGGACTGAGCCGCGCTTGGTGGGGCAGAGGAGATTCCAGGCGGAGCAGTCAGAGCCCGGCAGGATAAACAGGGCCATTAGCAGGGATCCTGTGTCAGCCAGGATGTCCCGGGGGGCACTGCAGGGGGCTGGGGTGGCTTCAGGGAGAGGAAATGCCGCGATTCCCTGAGCCGGGAGTGCTGAACATCCTCGGAGGATCCAAAAATTTCTAAGGGAAGGATGGCAGGGATGCCAGCTGGCCTGACCTGGGAGTCAGGTGCTCTCTCTTCCAAAAACCTCAAGGGAACACTGGCAGGAAGATCTACTCTTTAACCTTATTTTTTCACTTTTTTTTTTTTAATTTTAATTCTCTTATTCACATCAATTTTAAGTTTTAAACGCGAACGCACTGTTTTAAACTCGCTTTAAAAAAACATACTTTAAAAAAACTTCTAAACTCACTTTTTAAAAGAGGTTCCTGTAGGAAATTTCAGGCTGGGTGATGGTAAAGCACCTGAGCTCGGGCTGCAAGAGGTGAGGTTGTTCCCTCATTTTTAAAGGGCCTCGATGAGCAAAACAGGATGAAAACCAGGGAAAACGGAGACAAAGAATGGTGGAATGGTTCTGTTGGGAGAGACCTCAGAGCCCACCCAGTGCCACCCTGCCATGGGGACAACTCCCACTGTGCCAGGCTGCTCCAGCCCCAGTGTCCAACCTGGCCTTGGGCACTGCCAGGGATCCAGGGGCAGCCCCAGCTGCTCTGGGCACCCTGTGCCAGGGCCTCAGCACCAGGAGAGGGAATGAGTTGAAATGAGCAAAAATTGCATGTTTGGGATGAAACTCTTGCATTTGATTCACAGCCCTCGTGGGCAGATTGGCACAAAGCAATTTCTGAAATTCTTCTCAAAGAAGGCATTTCAGAGAGCTAAAAATGATCCATGGATTTCTGTCAAAACTGGGAAGTTGTTGCTGCCAAAAGCTTATTTTCGGGTGTGGGATTGGGAGATGGAGCAAAAATCCTTTTTTCATCTTTAGATTTTTTCAGAATGGCAGGATTTTGTGGTTTGCTTAGAGGCAATGGTTTGCCCAGAGCAGCTGGGGCTGCCCCTGGATCCCTGGCAGTGCCCAAGGCCAGGTTGGACACTGGGGCTGGAGCAGCCTGGCACAGTGGGAGCTGTCCCTGCCATGGCAGGGGTGGGAATGGGATGATTTTAAGGTCCCTCCCAACCCAAATCATTCCATGATTCTGTGACAATCCCACTATTGATTTCCTCTCCTCTAGGTGAGGTTACTTTTCTTTGAGACAATCCCTGGAACTGGCGGGGTTATTCCCAAGTTCTGACTCTGCTGCTGCATCAGCCTGGGGGAATTGTGTGTGCCCGTGCAGACAGCACAACTCTGCATTCCCTGAATTCCTGCCCTGACTTGCCACTGTGCCTTCCACTGTGGAGCAGCTGGGGGATGGAATGATGGGATATCCTGAGTGGGAATAAACCCCCAGTGCCAGCCCTGCCCAGATCCCCAAAAATCCCAGCCTGGGCACCCCTGGCAGCGCTGTCCAAAGGCTCCTGGAGCTCTGGCAGCCTTGGGGCCGTGCCCATTCCCTGGGGAGCCTGGGCAGTGCCAGCAGCCTCTGGGGAAGAGCCTTTCCCTAAAATCCACCCTAAATCCCTCCTGGGGATCCCCAGCCAGGATCCTGTCCCTGTCCCAGAGCAGAGCTGCAGCTCAGGTGAGCTCAGGCTCCTCCAGCTGAACTTTCCAAACGCAGGAATTCCCGAGCAGAGGACAGGGGATGGTGTGAAGGCCCTGGGCTCAGCTAATCCGTTCTTTTTCCCTTTGTTTTGTTTAGATTTGGCCCCTGGGGGTGGAAGCTGCGATGGCTTTGAGCAACCACACCAACAGCAGCTCGGTGCTGCCCAACCTGCTCCACATGGAGCAAAAGAAGGCCTTTCGCTTCAACAACTACAGCAACCCCGCCCTGGAGCTGCAGGAGGAGATCATGGCCTCCTTCTACATCCTCATCATCGTCGGCTTCTTCGGCTTCCTCCTCTTTGTCATGATGCTCAGCAACATCGTTTCCAGCAAGCCCGAGAACTACATGGACTACCTGTACTCGGGGAAGCTGAGCCCGCCCCGGGGCCAGCTGGAGCTGCCCCAGAGCCACAGCAAGGACAGCAGGGACACCGAGGACACCTTTGTCATCATCAACAGCGCTGCCTTCCTGGACCTGCAGCGGCAGGACGGCACAAACCACCCCGGCACTGAGGGGCTGAGCGCAAACTCCGTCCTCAGGGATGTGTGAAATTTTGGTTTTTTTTCATTTTCCTTCTGCTCAGTCTACCCAGGGATCATTCCTGCTTCCCACGTGCAGCTGTGAAGGCACTAGAGGGAAATTTGTGTTGCTGCAGCTCCAGGCCTTTGGATGAGGGGCTGGAGATGAATTCCCTCTTGGCTGCTCCTATCGTGTTTTCCTGGCTTGGCTCTCAGGAGAAGGGATCACCCTTCCTTTGCTGCTGCCTCCAGCAGGGCCAGGACAACGTGGGCCAATGTGTCTGTGCCTGCTTCCTGCTATTCTTTATTCCCTAATTTATCTGGGAGCCCAGAGCTGCCAGTGAGCCCTGGCTGTGACTGTGCCAGCAGGAGCAGCCTCTGTGTCCAGCCTCAAACGATGGGAGAGGGTCGGTGATCCGTGTCCAGCCATTCCACAAGGCATGAAGGTTATTCCAAGGATCTGGAGGCACGTGCTGGGCTTGGACTTGTTTGGCCTGCAGCAGGTTTTGGACAGTGGTCGTGCATTTCTCAGCAGGTCTTCCACACTTGGCTGCCCTAAACCAGGAAAATGAGGAGGGCCAGGACATCCCATTCCCAAGGGCTGGAGGGACAGGACACAGGGAATGGCTCCCAGTGCCAGAGGGCAGGGCTGGATGGGAGATTGGGAATTGGGAATTGTTCCCTGGCAGGGTGGGCAGGGGCTGGGATGGAATTGCCAGAGCAGCTGTGGCTGCCCCTGGATCCCTGGCAGTGCCCAAGGCCAGGTTGGACACTGGGGCTGGAGCAGCCTGGCACAGTGGGAGGTGTCCCTGCCATGGCAGGGCTGGCACTGGGTGGGATTTAACGTCCTTCCAACCCAAACCATTCCATGATTGTACAATTCCCACAGATGAAAACAGTTGCCAACATCATTTCCTATGGACATCAACCCATGTCCAGAACCTCTCGCTTCTTAACGTCCACGAAAATCAGGATTCCCTTTCCATTTGCAGCCCTGCTGGCCCTGCTGTGCCATTTCACACCCAATTTCCCAGCCCAGCAGGCCTGGCAGGAGCAGGGGGTGCTGAGCCCGGGTTACCAAGTGAAGCGAGCCAGGGCAGGCCCAGGCTGGCAGCAAAGCCCAGCTCTGCCAGGCGTGTCCTTGTGTGTCCCTGTGTCCAAACACTCCCACTGCACTGCCCAGCGAGGGACAATGGCAGGGGACTGTCCCTCAGCAGGCACAGGCTGGGATTTTGGGTGTCAGGCTTTAAGGTCCTTCCAATCCAACCCATTCCATGCTCCTGATGTCCCCCCCTGGGCAGCCCCAGGGCTGACAACTCTCAGCTGGAGCCCTTGGGGATGTGACACCGCTGTGCCAACAATCCCAAACAATTCCATCAGGGTTTAGTGCCACCCCTCTCCTCAGGGAACCCCACAGAGCTGCTGCTGCTCCCCCAGGGTGGACACAGGAACCAAGGGAGGGGTGTGTTGCAGTTTTGGGGTGTCTTCTGCAGGTCCCCACGGGGCTCAGTCTGTGCCCTGCAGAGTCCTGGAATCCCAGATGGGAGATGGGGAGAGGCAAATGCTGGCAGAGGGTTCCAGCTTGCTACACTCGGTCCAAGAATTCACTGGCAAAAGCTCTGGAGTCTGCAAATCCAAATGGTTGGAGAGCGGTGGGGCAGATACTGTGAGAACCTTGAGGCATTTGGTTATAGGAGTAAAAATCCTGTGAAATCCTATAAAATTGTGAGTCTGAATGTTGGGGGTTCCTCTCAGCCTCCTTTATGTTCCTTTGTGTGTTTGCTCGTTGGTTCTGACAGGAAAAAAATTCCCAACAATTTTATAGGGAGCATTATTTCCTAATTCTCCTCCCACAGGTTTTTACTGTCTGGAACTTCACATTTTGCTACTGTGATGTTTTTCTCTCCCTGTTTTTCCAGTATCCTTTCCTGCCACGATAAAGTGTTGCTATTATGGGATTTTGCCACTGTTTGGGCCAATCCAACCGCTTGGAATTGATTTATTCCATGTGGGCCACATCCTTAAAGGGAGTTTTCAGAGCCTGATCTCCTCAGAGCAGCTCCGAGGCTGCTACTTCCAGCTGATACCCAAGCTGAAATCCAAACCACTCTCTTGGCTTTCCACACTTGTGCTTGGAATTCCAGAGGTTCAGCTTTCCAGCAGAGACCTCTCCTTTTTTGGACAGGTGCATATTCCCAGCCACTGGCTCCAGCAGGGGCCAATTAGGGATTGGAGCTGGTTTTGGATCCTGTTCCTTTGGCTTCCCTGAGGTGTCCACAACTCCAGCTCCCAGCAGCCACATTCCCATTGCTGCTGCTCAGCTGGAAAATGGGAGATGTTTAAAGGTAGAAACAACATTTGCAGCTTCCAGGTTTGTTCCTTCTCCCCAGTGGGGCTGTTTTCCAGAAGGGGACAGGTGGCACCATCCAAAACTGGATCAATTTCTGCCGTGCCAGCACCGAGAGGAGATTTCAGCCTGACTTCCAGCAGCTCTGAGAATTCCTGCTTTGCACACCAAGCTTCTCTGTTCTTCCATGCAACAGCATCGGGAAGCAGAGTTGGTGGTGCCTCATTCCATGGTGAGATCCAGGTTTTGGGTTTTGCCTCATTCCATGGTGAGATCCAATTTTCAGAGATGCCTCATTCCATTATGAGATCCAAGTTTTGGATTTTGCCTCATTCCATGCCGAGATCCTGGTTTTGGGTTTTGCCTCATTCCATGCTGACATCCAGGTTTCAGAGGTGCCTCATTTCATGGTGAGATCCAGGTTTTGGGTTTTGCCTCATTTCATGGTGAGATCCAGGTTTCAGAGGTGCCTCATTTCATGGTGAGATCCAGGTTTTGGGTTTTGCCTCATTTCATGGTGAGATCCAGGTTTCAGTGGTGCCTCATTTCAGGTTTTGGAGGTGCCTCATTCCATGGTGAGATCCAATTTTCAGAGATGCCTCATTCCATTATGAGATCCAGATTTTGGGTTTTGCCTCATTCCATGGTGAGATCCAATTTTCAGAGATGCCTCATCCCATTATGAGATCCAGGTTTTGGGGTTTGCCTCATTCCATGGTGAGATCCAAGTTTTGGAGGTGCCTCATTCCATGGTGAGATTCAGGTTTTGGGTTTTGCCTCATTCCATGCCAAGATCCTGGTTTTGGAGGTGCCTCATTCCATGCTGAGATTCAGGTTTTGGGTTTTGCCTCATTCCATGCCAAGATCCAATTTTCAGAGATGCCTCATTCCATGCTGACATCCAGGTTTCAGAGGTGCCTCATTCCATGGAGAGATCCTGGTTTTGGGTTTTGCCTCATTCCATGGTGAGATCCTGGTTTCAGAGGTGCCTCATTCCATATGGAGATCCAATTTTCAGAGATGCCTCATCCCATGGTGAGATCCAGGTTTCAGTGGTGCCTCATTCCATGGTGAGATCCAGGTTTTGGGTTTTGCCTCATTCCATGGTGAGATCCAGGTTTTGGGTTTTGCCTCATTCCATGCCTAGATCCTGGTTTTGGGTTTTGCCTCATTCCATGCTGAGATCCAGGTTTCAGAGGTGCCTCATTCCATGCCAAGATCCTGGTTTTGGAGGTGCCTCATTCCATGGTGAGATTCAGATTTTGGGTTTTGCCTCATTCCATGGTGAGATCCAATTTTCAGAGATGCCTCATTCCATTATGAGATCCAGGTTTTGGGGTTTGCCTCATTCCATGGTGAGATTCAGGTTTTGGAGGTGCCTCATTCCATGGTGAGATCCAGGTTTTGGAGGTGCCTCATTCCATGGTGAGATTCAGGTTTTGGGTTTTGCCTCATTCCATGCCAAGATCCTGGTTTTGGAGGTGCCTCATTCCATGCTGAGATCCAGGTTTTGGGTTTTGCGTCATTCCATGGTGAGATCCAATTTTCAGAGATGCCTCATTCCATGGTGAGATCCAGGTTTCAGTGGTGCCTCATTCCATGGTGAGATCCAGGTTTTGGGTTTTGCCTCATTCCATGGTGAGACCCAGGTTTCAGCTTCCATCACACACTCCAGATTTTGGGCAGGGATTTCACCTCCTGCACCAGTGGCTGCTGCAAGGAAGCGCCAGGCTGGAAGCTGAATTCCACAGGGAAGGGCAAACCGAGCTTCCAAAAGCAGATTCCGGGCTGAGGGGTGGCAGAGCTCTGCTATTCCCCTGGGAATGAGCCCATTCCTGCTCACACCTTCACCAGCTCCTGCAGGTGGCTGAGGCGGGTCCTTCCCTCTGCACTGGGGGCTCCACATCCCAAAAAAGAGAGGGGAAAATCAAATTCTGACCGCTCAGGATCTGGCTGGTGGCTCTGTCCCCTTCCCAACCACTGTGTCCCAGCCCCTTGGAGCTTTCCCTCCTGGCTTTTCCCTCCTGGCTTTTCCCTCCTGGCTTTTCCCTCCTGGCTTTTCCCTCCCCACCCCAGGGAGGTGCAGCTGTGCCTGCACCATTTCAACCACGCTGATAAAAGCTCCAACTCCTAAAGAAATCCCGATCCTACAGAGTCCAGGCAAGGAATGTTCCTGTTTCCACCTGGAATGGGGGCTGGGATGAGGCAGAAGCCAGGAGGGGAGTGGGATAAACTCAGCCTTGCCTGAGAATTCCCGATGCTCAACCCCAAACTCAGTCAGTTTTCACAAAGTCTCTCCCTGGTTGAGCAGGAAACCACCAGCTCTTGTACTGACTCTGTTCTGAGGAGTAGAAGGCTCTTAATTTAATTTTTGTCTTACTTTATTTTCTAAATTTCCCTCTTTTTTCTGTTTCCATCCTGAGGCCATCTTTGATTTGGGCAAATTTCTCTCTCTCGGTTCCAGCAGAGCTAAAATTACCCACTTTTGGAAAGTATTTCTGACACCAGAAATACAACTTTGGTTTGGGACTTGAGCTCATGCTCAGGAATTCATCAGTCAGCAGGAAGGAAAAGAGATTATTTAAATTTGGGATGGCGTTGGTTAGAAAAAGAATCCTAATCTTTGTCACTTTGTGTAAGACTGGGAGAGAACCAAATTCCCTGTGGAGAGTTGGTTTTGGGAAAAAAAAAAAAAAAAGAAACCTGCAAAACATTTAATTTAGATAAAAATAAAATATTAAATTTCAAACTTAATTTTAGCTGCAATATAATACAGCAGTAAAAAAAAAAAACAACCTACTGTCACTGTGTATTTCATGATGTTCTGAATTTCATGATGTTTTTAGTTGGCATTTTAAAATAAATGTGAAAATGTGCGAAAAATAAATGTTTTTGTGATGATTTTTAGCTCGACTCTCAAATGTGGTGGCTGGGACGGTAATGACATAATGACCCCTGAAGTGGGTAATTGGGATGTAAGTGATAATTGCCACCCTAATTGCTCCTTTAACGGGGACTTTGTCCAGGGCTGGGTGGTAAATGTGGTGGTTGGGTTGGGTTGGGTTGTGTCGCTGCTGTGGGGCTGGCACAGAGGAGAATCCCAGAGACACCGGGATTTCCAGATCACAGAATCGGGAATATCCCGAGTGGGAATAAACCCCCAGGGACCCCCCAGTGCCAGACCCCCAAAAATCCCAGCCTGGGCATCCCTGGCAGCGCTGTCCAAAGGCTCCTGGAGCTCTGGCAGCCTCGGGGCCGTGCCCATTCCCTGGGGAGCCTGGGCAGTGCCAGCAGCCTCTGGGGAAGAGCCTTTCCCTAAAATCCAACCTAAATCCCTCCTGGGGATCCCCAGCCAGGATCCTGTCCCTGTCCCAGCAGTGGTCATTGCCTGCCCCTCACCAGGACGGTTTGGTTTGGTTTGGTTTGGTTTGGTTTGGTTTGGTTTGGTTTGGTTTGATATGATTTGATTTGGTTTGGTTTGGTTTGGATTGATATGATTTGGTTTGATATGATTTGATTTGGTTTGGTTTGGTTTGATTTGATTTGGTTTGGTTTGGTTTGGTTTGGTTTGGTTTGGTTTGGTTTGGTTTGGTTTGGTTTGGTTTGGTTTGGTTTGATTTGGTTTGGTTTGATTTGGTTTGGTTTGGTTTGGTTTGGTTTGATTTGGTTTGATTTGATTTGGTTTGGTTTGATTTGGTTTGGTTTGGTTTGGTTTGGTTAGGTTTGGTTTGATTTGATTTGGTTTGGTTTGATTTGATTTGGTTTGGTTTGCTTTGCTTTGCTTTGCTTTGCTTTGCTTTGCTTTGGTTTGGTTTGGTTAGGTTTGGTTTGATTTGATTTGGTTTGGTTTGCTTTGCTTTGCTTTGCTTTGGTTTGGTTTGGTTAGGTTTGGTTTGATTTGATTTGGTTTGATTTGATTTGGTTTGGTTTGGTTTGGTTTGGTTTGATTTCATTTGGTTTGGTTTGGTTTGATTTGATTTGGTTTGGTTTGCTTTGCTTTGGTTTGGTTTGGTTTGATTTGGTTTGGTTTGATTTGGTTTGGTTTGATTTGGTTTGGTTTGGTTTGATTTGGTTTGGTTTGATTTGATTTGGTTTGATTTGATTTGGTTTGATTTGGTTTGGTTTGGTTTGATTTGGTTTGATTTGATTTGGTTTGGTTTGGTTAGGTTTGGGGGTTGTTATATGTAACAGGTATAATTCGTGCCATTTTTAGCATGATATAAATATAATATTAAATAGTTGTTAGAATGCACCCTCTGGCATTAGAAACCCCTCCACACCCTCTCAGGCAAAACCAGGTGTGTGTTGAAACCCAATTCACAAGCAAAAGGATGCGGCTCGCCAGAGGATGGGCCTTATCTGAAGCGATAAGGAGACACCGAGGCGCTGATCATGGCGTGAACGACCCGAGATGGACATCAGGAACATCCCCCGACACATGGGAACACGTGTTCCCAAAAATTTCATCTAGGGTTTCAACAGCTCCGGACTTCGAATTGTTCTGCCTTGTCACCGAGAAGGAAATCTCATCAATTTATGTGACTCTGAATGAAACAAAGGACTGGATGCTGAAATCCTGGCGTCAGGCAAAATTTTCCCTATAGAAATCCCGGATTCAGGCAAAATTTTCCCTATAGAAATCCTGGCGTCAGGCAAAATTTTTCCTATAGAAATCCCGGATTCAGGCAAAATTTTCCCTATAGAAATCCTGGCGTCAGGCAAAATTTTCCCTATAGAAATCCTGGCTTCAGGCAAAATTTTCCCTATAGAAATCCTGGCTTCAGGCAAAATTTTCCCTATAGAAATCCTGGCATCAGGCAAAAATTTTCCCTATAGAAATCCTGGCGTCAGGCAAAATTTTCCCTATAGAAATCCTGGCTTCAGGCAAAATTTTCCCTATAGAAATCCCGGGTTCAGGCAAAATTTTCCCTATAGAAATCCTGGCTTCAGGCAAAATTTTCCCTATAGAAATCCCGGATTCAGGCAAAATTTTCCCTATAGAAATCCCGGATTCAGGCAAAATTTTCCCTATAGAAATCCCGGATTCAGGCAAAATTTTCCCTATAGAAATCCTGGCGTCAGACAAAATTTTCCCTATAGAAATCCTGGCATCAGGCAAAATTTTCCCTATAGAAATCCTGGCTTCAGGCAAAATTTTTCCTATAGAAATCCCGGGTTCAGGCAAAATTTTCCCTATAGAAATCCCGGGTTCAGGCAAAATTTTCCCTATAGAAATCCCGGATTCAGGCAAAATTTTTCCTATAGAAATCCTGGCGTCAGGCAAAATTTTCCCTATAGAAATCCTGGCATCAGGCAAAAATTTTCCCTATAGAAATCCTGGCGTCAGGCAAAATTCTCCCTATAGAAATCCTGGCGTCAGGCAAAATTTTCCCTATAGAAATCCCGGATTCAGGCAAAATTTTTCCTATAGAAATCCCGGATTCAGGCAAAATTTTCCCTATAGAAATCCTGGCGTCAGGCAAAATTTTCCCTATAGAAATCCTGGCTTCAGGCAAAATTTTCCCTATAGAAATCCCGGATTCAGGCAAAATTTTCCCTATAGAAATCCTGGCTTCAGGCAAAATTTTCCCTATAGAAATCCCGGATTCAGGCAAAATTTTTCCTATAGAAATCCTGGCGTCAGGCAAAATTCTCCCTATAGAAATCCTGGCGTCAGACAAAATTTTCCCTATAGAAATCCTGGCGTCAGGCAAAATTTTCCCTATAGAAATCCCGGATTCAGGCAAAATTTTTCCTATAGAAATCCTGGCGTCAGGCAAAATTTTCCCTATAGAAATCCTGGCATCAGGCAAAATTTTCCCTATAGAAATCGCTTTTTCCAGGATGGTGGTGTGGGAGCATAGAGGGAAACCTCTGCTGAGGCTGATCTCTGTGTCTCGCACCCAGCGCCGATCCCGGGCTCGGCTCTGTCCTTTTCCTTGTGGCTGGCTAAGTTAGATCCCTATTGCTAAAATAAATTCTTTTTATTTTTATTTTTTTAATTCGGCTGGATCCTTTTTTTTTTTTTTTTTTCATTTATAACAGGGTGAAGGAGCCAGGGACAGCCAGAGCTGAGGTGATGCCACCTGGCAGCCTCAGAGCACCACCCTGGGCCAAGGCGGTGTCCCCAAGCACCACCTGAGCCTGGAGCAGCTCAGGGAGAGGGGAGGGAACGGGGAAGGAGAAGAGCACTCCTGCTTCATTCCTGGATGCTCCCACAGCCCTTCCCTCCCTGCTTTCCTCCCGGTGTCCACAATCAGGAGGGGCTAAAAGCAAAAGTGACAAAAGTGACAGGGCCTATTGTAAAATGCAGGTGAACCCAACGGGAGGAAATGCTGATGTGTGGCTCCAGTTCAGAAGCTGAATGATTTATTTATTATAACTATGCTATAACACATTAATATACTGTTTAAAGGAGATACTAAAACTACAAACCTACTTTTCTCACTACCAAATCTAACCCACAACTGGTGCCCCTTTCTGAGAGCCCAGCCACAGGTGGGTTGGATTGGCCACCAGGCTCAAACAATCCTCACCAGAATCCAACCAAGCACTCACCCCAGGGAAACAATTCTCCAAACACATTCCACACGGGGAAAACAAGGAGCAGAAACAGAAATTGTTTTCTCTTTCTTTCTCTCTGTGCTCCTCTATGAAAAGATCCTTAAGATTTTTTTTATAGAAGTGTACAGAGAAAGAGAAAAAGAAAATAATTTCTATTCCTACTCTTTTTCTTATGTAGAATGTGTTTAGAAAATTGTTTACTTAAAGTAATTAATTAAATTCTAGTAAAAATTATTTGAACCTAATAACCAATCAGATCCACCTGTGTCTAGGCTCTCAAGAACAAGACCACAAGTTATTAGTTAAATACAGTAGTTAGAAAAAGTAACTATATAGTTTTAATATCTTCCTTTATATAGTATATTAATATATTATAACACAGTTATAATAAAGAAACCATTCAACCTTCTAAACTTCAGTTAAACATCATCATTTCTTCCCATTAAGTTCAGCAGCATTTTGCAATGCAAGCACTTCACTTCCAGCAGTCTGCAAGGAACTTCTCAGGGGCAGGTGGGAGAAATCTCCCTGAAAGGGAAGTTCCCAGCAGCTCCTGGTTGCTTCAGGCTTTAAGGCATGAATTTAATCTCTCAGGATAAAATCTGGCACCTCATCATGGCAGATTTTCCTTCCCCCTGCCATTCATTAGTGAAATTCAGTGATTTCCCACGCTGAGTGGTGCAAAGTGGTTTTTTTATCAGCTTTTCCAAGTTCATTGAACATTTTCTTCTCTTTTTTTTTTTTTTTTTTTTTTTTTGGAAGTGGCTCCCAATTGACCTTGTGGTGTTCATTGCTGTGTTTCTTGTGGATTTCTGAGAGAATCAAGACTATGAAAACAAAAAAGACAGAAGATATGATTCACTAAAGAGACAAACCTGTGCTGTGATTCCCCTGGGTGTGGAAATCATTGAAATGGGAATTTTTGTGGCAGAGAGAGATCTAAACCAAGGGAGTCTCATCTACCTTCAGGAGAATCCACAGATTTAAATCTCCAGAGGGGAGCTGTGAATAGGAAAAGAAAAATAACCAGCTTTTCTCAGCTTGAGATTCCTCAGCAAAAACATCTGTTTGTTTTTCACCATCAGGGAAGTAGCAGGGAATGGGAAATTGAGGAAAGAGGAAGGAAAGGGAGAGAGTGGAGAGGGGCAGGAATGATTTTCTTGTCCTGCTACCTTAACCCTGCACATAATTCCACATTGTCTTGAAGCAGCAATTGCTCCACTAAATATCCCAGAAGGATCAAGGAGGGAAGAGCCCTTGAGGATCACCCAGTGCCACCCCAGCAGCACCAGCATCACCCCAAAGCCTGTCCCCAAGGCCACCTCCAGACCCCCTCTGCACCCGTGGGATCTGGCTGCACAGAACAGCTGATCTGCTGCAGTGCTGGCTGTGTCCAGAGGGATCCCGACAGGCTGCCCCAAAATACCCACATCTGCCAAAAAACCTCTCTAAATACTCCAGTAACTCCACGGCTGAAGGTGTGAGAGCACATCAGGATGCACTGCCCTGAATTCCTGCTGGAGAGGGACACCTGGGATGGTCCTTGGTGGCTAAAGCAAAATCCCAGAGTCACAGAATCCCAGAATCACCAAGAGACTTCCATGGGCATCCAGCATCACCCCAAACCCTGTCCCCAAAGCCACATCCAGACTCCTCTGGGACAATTCCAGTGACTCCAAACCTCCCTGGGCAGCTCATCCCAACGAAGGGAATTTTTCTTTCTCCCCTGGTGCCATTTGAGGCCATTCGCTCTCATGTTTTCCCTGCCCCTCCTGGCAGGGGAGCAAGGAGGTCCCCCCTGAGCCTCCTTTTCTCCAGGCTGAGCCCCCTTTTCCAGCCCCCTCAGCAGCTCCTCCCAGGCCGTGCTGATGGACTGGGAGTGCTGCTGAAATCAGAAGGAGGAGAGGAATAGTTGTGGTGCCTCTGTGCCCCGGGGAAAGGCAGGGATTGCACAGCCCTGGGCTCCTCTTGAGCCACAGCTCTGCTCACCCCATGGCCCAGTGACTGCTGCCCTGCCCTGCTGACCCCTGTGGGGACAAGGAACAGCCCCAGCCAGAGCAGCACCAACCCCAGTGCTCCACCTGGGTTCACAGGAAGGAGAACAAGCCCAAACCTGAAGGGCTCGGAGTCCTGGCCCTGCTGCCTGCCCGGGGTTTGGTTGCAGGGCTCAGCAGTGGGTGGGTTCTGGGCAGTGTTCCCACCCTTGTTCCATGGAAAGGTGTGTCCTGCCCTCCCTGCCACAGCACAGCCCCGTGGGGCCAGCAATGGCACCAGAGGGTCACAGAACCATGGGATGCTTTTAAGGACATTAAAATTCATCTTGTTCCATCCCCCTCCCACTGTGCCAGGCTGCTCCAGCCCCAGTGTCCAACCTGGGCACTGCCAGGGATCCAGGGGCAGCCACAGCTTTTTGGGGATTTTATTCCAGGACCTCCCCACCCTGCCAGGGAACAATTCCCAATTCCCAATCTCCCATCCAGCCCTGCCCTCTGGCACTGGGAGCCATTCCCTAGCTCCTGTCCCTCCATCCCTTGTCCCCAGTCTCTCCCCAACTCTCCTGAAACCCCTTTAGGCCCCGGGAAAGCTCTAAAATCTCTCCAGAACCTTCTCTCCTCCAGGCTGGACAACTCCCATCCCCTGCTTCCCGTCCATTTAGCACCAGGAAGTCTCCCAAGGAAGCAATTTGTGCCACAGGAATTGTCCTTCCTGGTTTGGCTTCCCTGGGAAGACGAGGGGGAAGCCCCCATGAAGGATTTCATGGAAACAAGCACTAGGAAAGAGGAAGTGTTTGCTGCCAGATTCCCAAAAAATAAAGGGAAAAACAGAACAATCTCCTTTTCCTGGGAAAGCTTTGTCAAATCCCTTCCCATTCCCCTCTGGGAGGTTGAGGCCTGGCAAAACTTTTCTCCCCAATCCCTTTTTAACATCATGGAAACCTGTGGGCAGGGAAAAGAGCCGAGTCTGAAGTCCAAGGAACTTTGGGATTTTACAGAAACCTCTCCAAGAGGAGTCCTTGCCTTTCCCCCAGTCCCCCTTCGCTGCTGTGTGGGATAATTACAGCCCACGTTTTCCACAAAACCCCGTAACCCTTCGCGGGGAAGAAAAATATTGTGGCTCATGCAGCTGTGACTCAACTGGTAATTTGGGATGACAAGCAATTCCTTGAACATCTGACTCAAGTTTAATGGGAGGATGTTACCCAACAGCAGCACCTTAGTCAAGAGCCCTTGAAATAACACCCCAGCTCCTCAGCAGGGTTTGAAATGCACATTGCTTTATTGGGTTTGCCAGCAGGAGCTCTTGGGAGGGAGGCTCAGGGCACTTGGACATTGCAGCAGGGCAAAGCCAAGCCCTGGTCCCACTCAGGAATCTGTGTGTGTGTGGAGATTTTTCTCTAAAATGTGGGGGAAAACTAATTAAAGGATCTTTGCATAAGAGGCAGAGGCAGATGTTGGGGGAGAAGCTGTCACAGATGTCCCTCTGCTCCAGCTGGAATGCAAATCACTTGAATTTCCATCATGTCTCGCTGACTAATGACTCCTGAGGCTTTTCTAAGCCTCATTTTCATGGGGAAAAAAAAGAAAACCACAAACATTTCTTTTTCCTCCAGCTCTCGGAGCAGGTCTGTAATGGGTGACCCAACACATTTTTAGATGGGAACATTTTCCCCATTTTCAAGTCCTCAGTCCTGACAGCTTTCTGCAACCTGGGGCCAAAAGAACCTGGGGCCATAATTTAGGGGTGATTATGGTGGGATTGGATGATCCTGGAGGTCTCTCCCAAGATGGATGATTTGGGATTTTGGGATAAAAGCTTTTCTGAGTGAGCAGGCAAGCTGGAGCCCTCTGAGAAGTGGGAGAAGGGTGGCCAGGAATGGAGAGACATCACTCAAAGCTCATGCTCTCTCCCTGTGAGGTTATTCCTTGGAATTTCTCCCTGCAGGGCCCAGGTGGGAGAGGAGGAGGAGTGGGGGGAAAAGGGAACACACAAATGATCATCTGTGTGAGAAAAGCAGAATAACAGAGCCGGTTCAGAGCCCAAACACAAGGCCCAGACTCATTCCTTGGACTCCAACTCCACTGTCAGGAGCTGCCATTTGTTGGTGCTTGGCTCTGAGCCTCCCCACATCAACGAGGAGCACCAGGCTGGGAAATGAGCCCGAGTTTAGGCCAGAGAAATGAGTCAGGGCAGCTAAAAAGAGCTGGAGGACTGCGAAAGGACCACACCGTTGGAAGCTGAGGCACTGGGGAGCAAAGCCAAGCAGCAGCAGGAAGTCCAGGGGAAAAAAAAAAAAAGGATAATCCAAAAGGAGAGTCACCCATCTGTGCTCCATGGCATCAACAGGAAGCAGCCACATCCATCCTCCTTCATGTGACAGCCACATCCCAGCCTTGGGACAGACTGGAACAGCCTTGCAGGGATGCTGGACATTTCCAGGAGCTCCACAGTGGAAATCCGCATGGAAAAAAAGCCTAATCACTCGTTTGTGCCCAAACAAACCTTCCCTCTGCAGGAGCACTCAAGGAGCTCATTGCCATGGGACAACGTGGGGCAGCTGCCAGGAATTCCTGTTATCAGCTGGGATTAGCCCAAAGTGCTCCACACGTGAGCCAGGCAAGGCCCAGCTGAGCCCAGACACGCTGGGATTGCTCCAGCAGCCAAGACAAAGCAGCCTCAAAGCCAAAGCCAACCTGGGGAATGACTTGGGTTGTGCCACCTGCCAGTCCCTGGTCACTCACAGCCAAAAAAAGGTCCTTGGATCAAAGCCAGGGGGAAAACGTCAGCTCAGGCTGTGGGAATTTTACCTGAGCTGTGCCCACACACTCACAGGTTGGGCATTGGGCTGTTCTCCATGTGGAGCTGCAATGTAAGAGCCAAAGCTCTTAGAGAGTGTCCAGAGGATGGGGAAAGGTCACACAAGGAGCAGCCGAGGGCACTTGGAATGTGCAGCTGGAGGAGCCTGAGCGAGACCCCTCAGGGGCTGCAGCTCCAACCTCTGCTCCCGGCACAGGGACAGCACCCAGGGAGCAGCTGGGGCTGGGCCAGGGCAGCTCCAGCAGGAATTCAGGGCAGTGCATCCTGATGTGCTCTCACACCTTCAGCCGTGGAGTTACTGGAGTATTTAGAGAGGTTTTTTGGCAGATGTGGGTATTTTGGGGCAGCCTGTCGGGATCCCTCTGGACACAGCCAGCACTGCAGCAGATCAGCTGTTCTGTGATCCTGTGGGAAAAGATGGGGTCACACAAACCCAAAGTGTCACAACAGCTGAACAAACACTAAATGAAGCCTCAGGATCTCTCAGGAAACCCAAATACCCCAAGGGCTGACCCACTCAGCAGTCAGAGAGCCCAAAAGATGGAAGAACTGGTCCACAAGAAAGAAGCAATTCCAAAGGGTTTCCTCAGTTAAAAAGAAAAGCCAGCCTGGACAGGGCAAGGCATCCACAGTGCAAAGTTTGTTTCTTGCAGATGATGCAGGGAAACAATGGAATATTGGGAGAAAAAGGGATCAAGTGCTGCACTGAGAGCTCCTCTGAAGGGAAATGTCTGGGGGAGATCATCATTAATAACAATCCTCTGCTACTCAGAAGAATCACAGGATCAGTTAGGTGGGAAAAGGCCCCCAAATCATGGGACAGGGACAGCTTTCTTTTATTTATTGTAGCCTGTATGTATTCAGTTCTGTCATATTTTGTAAATACAGTGTCCCAAAACAAGTTAAAAGAAAACAAAACCCTGGTGATGGCACTAGAGGCAAAATTAGTTGTCCTTAAATCAGTTTTGATGGACTTGCCCAGTGTGATTCCAGTTCAGACCACATACAGACTTTTGAGAAATACGTTCATCACACGATAACGGCCGGATAAAACTTGGCTTTCAACTCATCTCTGGAGAGCCTGGCTTCACCCCCTTCCCCCTTCAAACTGAGCTGAAATCCCTCTCAATCAGCCCTGCAACACATGGGCTAGAATACTTCTGTATTTTTTCCAGGGAGCAGCTGGGGCTGGCCCAGGAGGGATTTAGGGTGGATTTTAGGGAAAGAGCTGCTGGCACTGCCCAGGCTCCCCAGGGAATGGGCACGGCCCCGAGGCTGCCAGAGCTCCAGGAGCCTTTGGACAGCGCTGCCAGGGATGCCCAGGCTGGGATTTTTGGGGGTCTGGGCAGGGCAGGGCTGGCACTGGGGGATCCCTGTGGGTTTATTCCCACTCAGGATATTCTGTGGTTCAATTCCCACTCAGGATATTCCAGGGTTCAATCCCCACTCAGGATATTCCATGGTTCCATTCCCACTCAGGACATTCCACGGTTCAGTTCCCACTCAGGATATTCCATGGTTCAGTCCCCACTCAGGACATTCCGTGGTTCAGTTCCCACTCAGGACATTCCATGGTTCAGTCCCCACTCAGGACATTCCATGGTTCCATTCCCACTCAGGACATTCCATGGTTCAATTCCCACTCAGGACATTCCATGGTTCAGTTCCCACTCAGGATATTCCACGGTTCAATTCCCACTCAGGATATTCCATGGTTCAGTTCCCACTCAGGACATTCCATGGTTCAATCCCCACTCAGGACATTCCATGGTTCAGTTCCCACTCAGGACATTCCACGGGTCAGTCCCACCAAGGTCAGCACTGCTGGGTGCTCAGCAAGCTCCAGCAGAGTGAAGATTTCAGCCCTGTTCACATCTCAGATGTGATTTGGGATAAATCCACCTCTTTGCTTTTTTTTATTTTTTATATTTATTTTTCACATTCCCATTCAGCTCCGAGGCAGAGCTTTGCAGGAAGGAATCTCTGTGTGTGTGAATGAGCTTGAGATGGTTCCCCAAAAACCCGTCAGGAATTCCAGGAAGGAGCTGCTCCTGCCATCCTGCCTTGTCTTAAAAAAACTGTCAGGATGTGGGGATGAATGGAAGAGGGAAAAGCAAAATCCTCAATCTCCTTGGGTCAGCAGTGCTGGACAGAGCTCCAGGAGTGTTGGGCCAACATTCCCAGGGAAAAACTGGGATTGTTGGGAGTCTGGGCAGGGCCAGGGCTGGGACTGGATGATCCCTGTGGGTCCTTCCCACTCAGGATATTCCAACTCCCTCATGTGTGGTCCATCAGCTCCCCATTAGCCTTGAAGGCTGAGGTTAATAATAGTTAATAAACATTAACTAATTAACTATGTCATATGTGCTGTAGTTATAGGATGCAACAAGTTGCTGCATCCTTGGAAGCAATCCTGCCAAGACCGGAGCTGGGATCCCAGGGAATTGTGAAGGATCCACACAGAACATTGCAGAGCAGAGAAAAGCAGGTGGAACTGCTGATTCCCAAGAGGAAGAGCAGGGAAGGAAATGTTGGGATCCCTGTTTGGATGTTGGATCCCTTGGGATGCTGCTCAGGGAGCTCTGCCTCCCTCCAGCCCCGGCCTGGGCTGATTCTGGCAGAAGTCTCAGACTAAAAGCTTTCAGTGGTGCTCAGATTAAGCTGAGCTTATCTCAGCTGAAGTCTAATGACAATTCTGTCCTGCTGAAGGTTCATTTTTTCATTTTAAGGACCTCAGAAAGCCCAGAGCCCTGAGCTCCCTATTCCAGCATCCACTCGAGTCACCTCAGAACCTGGGAGAGTTTTGGTTTTTTCCCCTAAAATCCCTTAACAGCTCCTTTCCTGATCACTCAAGGACTGCAGCTTTTGCTAAAACCCACAGAGCCTTCATGTGAATAAAAGGAACCCTAAAGGTGCAAACACTGGAAGTTTAGAAGCCAGTTTTTAATTTTAAGCCTTTTATTTTGTGTCTTCAACACTTGGCACTGGTGACAATGACAATATCAGAAAGACAGACCTGTGCAAGGGAGGTACAGCCTGAACTCTGCTTTGGAAAAGAGGAATTTTATGGAACTGGGGAGAAGGAGAGACCCCGTGTTCTGTAGGCACCACAGTGACCTGGCTCGTTTTTTTGGGATGGGAATATTTCCAAGAGGTTCCTGAGTAGATCCTCTGGTGTTGAAGTGGCACTTGGGGACAGGCTTTGGGGTGATGGTGGCACTGGATGATCCTGAAGGGCTCTTCCCACCTTGGTGATTCTGGCATACACCAAGCACTCCAAGGCTCTCTATCCATGCTGCCTCCTCTTCCTCAGAAATGGAACTGAAGTGAATTCTCTTTTTCCTCTTTTAAACGTGTTTTTGACCATAAGACCTTTCTGTGCCCAAGGAAGGCCTGGAGGTGGCACTCAGAGCTCTGGGCTGGGGACAAGGTGGGCATGGGGCACAGCTGGCACTCCATGAGCTGGGAGGGCTTTCCCAGCCTCAGGAATTCTGGAATTCTGGGATTCTTTCAGAATTCCAGGCCCCCAGCTGGTTCCTGAAGGAGAAACTGCAGCAAAGCTGAGCTGCTGTCTCCCCCCAGTGTCAGTAGATTTCTCCTGTTCGAGTTGTGGCACGAGGGATTCCCAAAGGTGAAATCACCTGGAAGCTGCGAGAGCACAGCTCAAACTCCTCAGGGAACAGCAGGAAACAGCCCTGGTTCTGTTTGGGAAGGGACAGGACTGGGCAAGACCTTCTTTTATCCTGGAAATATTGGATATTCCCCCATCCCAGACTCTGGGGATTTCTGAGCTCTGATGCTACGCTGAAATTTAGGAATGGCCTCAAGCAGGAGGAAGGCAGGGATGGATGGGATATTGGGAGAAAATTCCTGGCTGGGAGGGTGGGGAGGCCCTGGGATGGAATTCCCAGAGCAGCCCCTGGATCCCTGGCAGTGCCCAAGGCCGGGTTGGACACTGGGGCTGGAGCAGCCTGGCACAGTGGGAGGTGTCCCTGCCATGGCAGGGCTGGGAATGGGTGATCCTTAAAATCCTTTCCACCCCAAACCACTCTGGGATTCTAAAAATCAGGCTGGAGCAGATTTGAAGTCTTTTACCTGCAAAGATTTTTCTGATTTGGCTGCAGAGGCAGGAAGGTGGTAATTTGCAGGATTTCTGAGGAGACTCCTCACAGCTCCTTCCCCCATATTCAGGGGCAAAAAACGAGCATTAATGCCCTTCTTGCACATCTTTGGCAGGGATGATTTTAAGCCAGACTTGATTGCTTTGGGTGCTAAATGGTGCCCAGTGGCTTTGGTGGTAAATGGAGCTGTAAAGGGAGATTGTGTCCCTTTGGCTCTGCTCACAAAACAGTAGTTGAAAAGCTAAAAAAAATTCCCCATCATTGTTATTATTATTTTTTTTCCTAGAAAAATCTACTCTGGAGAGCCTAAAAACTCCACACTGGGGCAAATATCCAAAAATAACCAGTGAGGGCACAGAGCCAAGCCACTGGAGTCACCAGAGCTGACAATTCCCTGGGGAGGTTTGGGGGAGTGGCTCCACCAGAATTCCTGGCATTCCCTCAGGGAGGGTGGGCACCAGGCTCTTCTCACTGGCACCACACAAATCGAATTCAGTTCCCCCCCAGTTCACCTTGGCATGCACAGGTGAGTGCTGGGAACAGAGGGGAACTGCTGGATTCCCTGGGGTTCTGGGAATTCCTGGGCCTGGCAGCCCTGAGGCTGCAGGAGCAGGATATTTCTCCAGGATCCAGCAGGATATTGCAGAGCAGGACATTTCTCCGTGCTGGGAAGGGATCTCTGCACTGCTTCTGTTCTCCAGTCTCCAAGGAGACAGCAGGAAAGGGAGAATTCAGCATCCCTGCAGCTCCAGGGAGCTCCCTGAGCATCCCCTGTGCTCCCTGCTCAGGTGAGGGCTGGGCTCAGGGCTCCTCCAAGGGCTCTCCAGCCTTCTCTTCCCTCCTCTCCCCACTCCACTGGAAAAATTCTGCTTCTCCTTAACTCCCAGAAGGGTCTAGGAAGTGCTTTGGAATGGGAATGGGGATGTGAAGGTCCCTGAGGCACTGCCACACCTGAGCCTTTATTGCTGTGCTTCCCTATTTTCTCTGCTGATGAACCTAAATCTGCTCTGGAGCCAGGCTGGGAGAGCTGGGAATGTCCAGGAGAAGGAAAAGCTCCAGGGAGAGCTGGGAATGTCCAGGAGAAGGAAAAGCTCGAGGGAGAGCTCAGAGCCCCTGCCAGGGCCTGAAGGGGCTCCAGGAGAGCTGCAGAGGGACTGGGGACAAGGGATAAAGGGGCAGGACACAGGGAATGGCTTCAGAGTAGGATTTGATGGAGGTTGGGAATTGGGAATTGTTCCCTGGCAGGGTGGGCAGGGGCTGGGATGGAATTGCCAGAGCAGCTGGG
Source organism: Vidua macroura (assembly GCF_024509145.1). Lineage (NCBI taxonomy): Eukaryota > Metazoa > Chordata > Aves > Passeriformes > Viduidae > Vidua > Vidua macroura. Next base: position 1,409,481 of record NC_071572.1, on the reverse strand, counting down.
GCTGCCCCTGGATCCCTGGCAGTGCCCAAGGCCAGGCTGGACACTGGACAGTGGGAGGTGTCCCTGCCATGGCAGGGGTGGAACAAGGTGGTTTTAGACCCAAACCATTCCAGGATTCCATGCCCAAGTTCTCCAGGATTTGGTGCCACTGCACAGGCAGGGAACAGCTGCCCCCCAGGCTGAGCAGAGAACAGGGAACCAAAGAGATTTCTCAGGATGAACCTCCTGCCATGAAACTCCTTCTGTGATTCCCATGGACCCAAGGAAGTCCTGGATGCACCAAGTGCCAGGAAAAGCTGCTCTCCTGGGACTGTCCACCTGATCCCACAGCCTGACCTTGCAGCAAGAAGCTGCAAAAGCTGCACTGAGCCCTCTCCACTTCCTTCTGCCTCTCCACGGGCTTTGGAGCCTCCCAGGATGGATCCAGAGCATTTTTCTCCTCAATTTTTCCCTTCAGAGTGTTTTCCTCTTCCATCCCACCTCCTTGGAGCTGGTACTTCCCAAGTGCCTCCCCTGCAGCTCCAGTCCTTTGAGGAAGCAGCACCCAAGTTTATTTTTTAAACAAAGACTTTTTTTTTTTTTATTTTTTATTACATAAATAGAGTCTCAGCTGCTTTGCTGTACATATAAAAACAGAAATAATTTAGGTGCCACTCTGAGGTTACCCATCCTTCTTTTCCAGGAAGGCTTCATCCTCCTGGGAAGGGAATCCAAGTGTCAGGAATCTGCAGGGAGGGGACAGAGCAGTGAGAACAGCAGGCACAAGAGGGAGAGCACAGGGCAACCTTTGGAGCTCTTCCCAGCTCCATGGGGGAATTCCTCCCTCTTAATCCCAGATTTTAGGAAGGACAGGGCCTCTGCTGGGCAGCTCTGGGGACTGGGAAGGGAATTTCTGTGGAATCAGAGAGGTTTTAACTCCAAGGGTGGTGTCTCCTGCTGGGCACTGAGGTTTTGTGTGATGATCCTGGTGCAGAAATTTTTGTTGGTTTTGTTTTGTTTTGTTGTTTGGTTTTTTTTTTTTTTTTTGTGTGTGTAAATAGAAAAAACTTCATTCCCATGGTTATTCCCAGGGCCTCATTTCTAGGCACAATTCCCAATCCTTGGGAATAAAGGGAATCAAAGAGTGATAGAGTGGAAATAAAATCTAGGAAAGATTTTAAGAGCTGAGAAGTGTCTTTAGATGGGAGGGGATGACCTCAGAAAGGGAAATAAGATTTTATTTCAATAAAGAGCAACATGACATCAAACTCCCACTGAGCTTCCAAAGGGCAGGCAGGAATAGAATTCCCATTTTGCTGCAGAACAGGGAGAAGTGAAGGAAACTGCTCCAAAAATGACAAGCAAGGCAGGGAATAGAATCCAAGCACCAGGCAGGACTCATTCTGCTCATGGATTTGCTCCAAGAATGCAGGGATTGCTTCAACTTTGGAATCAGAGGGGAGGAGCTCAGGAATTTCAGAATGAAAACCCCACATTTAGGGAATTTTGTGATGTTCATTTTGCTCTTTCAAGCAGAAAAATGTGCATTTTTCTCAGGGAATTCTAAATGGTGGATATTCCATGGCAGAACCTGTCCCTTTGGGAATTCCAGGAGTGGAATTTGCCCTTTCCAGCTAAACCACCCCCCAAGCTGTCAATAATTTCACTCATCTAGAAAGGCTGATTATTTTCCCTCTTTGTTTTGTGACTTCAGGCCCAGAGCTCTGATTGCAGCATCCTGCCTGCCTGCTCCCCTGCAGCCATTCCCAATTTATCCCCCTCTTTGTGCATCAGGCACAAAACCCCAGGGGAGATAAAACCAGAGAGGGAATATTGTGCTAAAACATCCTCCAACAGGACAGTGGTTCATGCAAGTCCCACAAAGAACTAGAGCAAATCCCCTGAACCACCCCAAACACTCCAAGAGCTCAGCTCTAATTGCACATTCCAAATCAATCCCACTGGGATTAACAATGCCACTGTCCAAGCCCAGGAACTGGGATCAATTCCATACCTGAGGCACTCTTCACTCATCCTTCTTCTCTGCATCTGCTTTCAGTTTCTCTTCACGTTCCCTCTTCAGTTTCTCCTCAATTTTCTTGCTCTGGTACATTTTGACTCCAGCAAAGGCCAAGCAAAGGATCAGTGTTTTAGCTGCCAAAATGTACATCAGCAGTGGGAAGTTCTCCAGAGCCTGGAATGCCAAAGAATCTGTTTAGGCACTTCTGGAACACTTGGGCAGTTAAAGATGAATTTATAGGGATGTTCTGCATCTTCCATTCCAATAGTAGCACTCCTCTCTCTCCATGGTTTTTATTTTTGTGGGAAATTAAACCAGGCAGAGCAGCAAAGCCAAAGAAAAAGTCCCCTTCCCTCAAGTCCTGAACTCCTTTTGCTCATTTTGCAGCAGTATTTGCACCTTCTGGAGCTGAAAAAAAGGGAAGAGCTGAGTATTTTAGGGAAATTGTGGAAGTGGAAATGCTGCTGAACAATCCTCACGAAGTGATGGATCCCTGGGGATCAGCTCTCAGGTGGGATCCCCAAAAACACTCCAGGAAATCTTAATTCCTGGCAATTTTGTAATGAACCTGCTCAGATATGGAAGGTGTAGATAAATGCCCTTTAAACTGGGAGAAAAGTAAAAAATCCAAGGATTGCTGTACCAGGTTTGAATGCCTGGAATTGCACAGAGTGTTTCAGTGCTATAAAAACATGAACTTGGAGAGGAAAATCCAATGGGAATGGGTGGTGGGCACTGAGCAGGCTCCCCAGGGATGGCGTGGGGTTGTTGGGGGGTCTTGGACTGGGTGATCCCTGTGGGTCCCTTCCCACCAGGATATTCCATGGTTCTGTGGTAACTGTGAACTTGGAATTCCCCCCTGTTCCCTCAGGATCTCCCAGAGCTGTCAGGACACATCACAGCTCTGAATTTAGGCCAAGCCTTGTGTCCCTGCACCAGCAGGAGTCTGGAAAAACAACACCAGGCTCTGTCAATCTCCCCAGAGTCACAGGGGCAACAGCTCTGAACCCACAGCTCTGCAACACCAGGGCAGGGGGAAAGTTTGATTTAATGTGCTCAAATTGTTAATTACAGAGTCATGGAATGGTCTGGATTGGAAGGGATTTCAAAGCTCATCCAGCTCCACAGGCAGGGACACCTCCCACTGTGCCAGGCTGCTCCAACCTGGCCTTGGGCACTGCCAGGGATCCAGGGGATTCTCTGGCAATTCCATCCCAGCCCCTGCCCACCCTGCCAGGCAACAATTCCCAATTCCCAATCTCCCATCCAGCCCTGCCCTCTGGCTCTGGGAGCCATTCCCTGGCTCCTGTCCCTCCAGGCCTTATCCCCAGTCCCCCTCCAGCTCTCCTGGAGCCCCTTCAGGCCCTGCCAGGGGCTCTGAGCTCTCCCTGGAGCCTTCTCCTGTGCAGGTGAACAATGCCAGCTGTGCCAGCCTTTCCTCCCAGCAGAGCTGCTCCAGCCCTCTGCTCATCCTGGAGCCTCCTCTGGGCTCTCTGCACAGCTCCATGCAGGAGGTACCTGCTCCAGCACCGTGGTGCCTGACACAAGACCCTGCAGAGCCCCAAAACCCCAAAAATACAGTGGAGAAATTCCCCTCCAGTAACAAAAGCAGCTGAGGGAAGAGCAGCCAGAGAAAAACCTGGCAAGGCAGGAGGAGCAGGGATGAGCAGAGCTCTGGTGAGCCCAGGTCTAACGTGGGAGGCCCCAACAGCAAATCCTGGGGCAGGCACATGTGACAAGGAAGGACAAGAAGAAATCCCCTGTCCCTGAGAGTGTGGGGTTAAACAACCCTCCCCTGGTAGTATATGAGCAGTGAAAGAGTTTATTTTATTAACTTAAGATCATAGCTTCAGTGGGAAAAATGATTTAAGTATATAGAGCTTTGCCATAGTTTTTTTTTTTTTCCCCATGCATTTAAATGAGATAAAATGTAATCTGTAATCTGGGGAAGGGACCATCAGAACCCACCCAACACAGCCCACATGGAAAGAGCAGCAATCCCTGCTTTGGGAATGTGCCTCACCTTCCAGTTAAAGGCCACCATCTCAGCTGTGGGGTGCCCCAGCACTGGGGGGGTCACACTCCTGGAGGCACAGGGCAGGGCAGGAGCATCTGGGGGACAAGGAAAACAAAGCAGGATGAACTCTTGGAGAAATGGAAAACAAAGCAGGATGAACTCTTGGAGAAATGGAAAATAAAGCAGGATGAACTCTTAGAGAAATGGAAAACAAAGCAGGATGAACTCTTGGAGAAATGGAAAATAAAGCAGGATGAACTCTTAGAGAAATGGAAAACAAAGCAGGATGAACTCTTGCAGAAACAGATATTCAAAGAGAATTAGGCAAGCTGCTAATCAGCCCACCCTGCCCCTGGGAGGGCTCATCCCCAGCAATCCCCAGTGACCTCCAGGGCCTTTCTGGGGCTGAGTGACAGGAGCAGGACAGGGCTTTGGCAGCCCAGAGCAGGTGCTGGGGCTGGAATTCCACACCCTGGCAGCTGCCCCGTGGAAACCACGGCAGCCTCTGGGAGCTGGAGCTGCATGTGCTCCCCCTGCCTGGCTCTGCAGGGACCTGAGGGACATGCAGGAGCTGCCCTGGGGGTTCTTTGAGGGTTTCCAAGCTCACCTGCTCTGTTTGGAGCCTGAACATCTAATTAATCCTCTAATTTCTCAGTTCTGTGATTGATTAATTTAATTCTCCACACTAACAGTTTATAAATATAGAGGTTAGGAAAGCAAGCACTCCCTGGAGCCCTGAGTGGTCACCAACCATTCCAGAGCTGAATTCCTGGGATGAAAAGCCTGCAGCACACACAGCACTGCCCTGGGCTCTCTGCTCAGCTGCTGGAATCCAAATTAACCCCTGGAGGCCTTTCCTGTCCATGGAACAAGAGTGGAAAAGCAGGAGGGAGCACTCCAGCGCCGTGAAAAGCTGGGCTGAATAAATCAGCACCACACCAGAGAGCAGCTGCTGAGCTCCCTGCAGAAATTAAATGCTCTTGCAGCTCCTGTCCTGCTCAGTTTCTGGGTAGGTTTTCTAATTTCTCCAGCCAGAGCATCCTCTCCTCTCCTTTTCCTCTCCTTTTCCCTCCCACCCTGCTGAGACACCTCTGGAAACATTCCCACTCCTCCAGAGTGACCAAGACCCAGCTGTACCAAAGCCCTGGAGTGGCAGCCACCACCAAATTCCTGTTCCTCAGTCACTGTTTCTGTGCTGATCCTGACTGTGCAGCTCCTCCTCCTGCTGAGAAAATGGCAGGGTGGTTGTGAACAGAGTCAGTGTTGTTACACCTCCAAGGAAATGTATTTTCACTTCATGGAATCATGGAATGGTCTGGGTTGGAAGGACCTTGGAGATCATCCCTTGGAGATCATCCAGATCCACGGCAGGGACACCTCCCACTGTGCCAGGCTGCTCTAGCCCCAGTGTCCAACCTGGCCTTGGGCACTGCCAGGGATCCAGGGGCAGCCCCAGCTGCTCTGGCAATTCCATCCCAGCCCCTGCCCACCCTGCCAGGGAACAATTCCCAGTTCCCAATCTCCCATCCAGCCCTGCCCTCCTTCACCTTGAGGCCATTCCCTGGCTCCTGTCCCTCCATCCCTTGTCCAAAGTCTCTTTCCATGTTTCTTGTAATCCCAGAATGTTTCCCAGAGCTGGCACCTGTGATGCTGTGTCCCCACAGTGTCCTGTGCACTTGGCACTGAGTGGGAATGTCACTGCTCCCTCCAGCCTGGGTCCCCACTTCCCACCAGCCTCCGTGGCCAAGCACTTCTCCCCATCTCATCTCTTGGCTTTTCCAGCCTCCAGCTGATCCCAGCCCTTATGAAATCCAGTGGAAACCTCAGGATTGAAAAGAGCAGGTGAAGCTGCAGCACAGGGCAGGGAGAACAAAGTGGGAAGAGGGGAGAGAGTGGGGAAAAGGGGAGGATTTTCCCCAGAGCAGCTGGGGCTGCCCCTGGATCCCTGGCAGTGCCCAAGGCCAGGTTGGACACTGGGGCTTGGAGCAGCCTGGCACAGTGGGAGGTGTCCCTGACCTTGGAGGCTGGATGGGCTTTTAAATCCCTTCCAATCCAAACCATTCCAGGATTCTAGGATTCCCTTCACACTTAAAAAACACCATTTATGAGCACTGAGGTCATCAGTGCAAGAGCAAAAAGCTTTTTTTCAAGGCTGGGATATCTTAAATCAACAGCTGGAATTGTGTGTTTGCCTTTCCCGAGGAGATAAGGCACAGATAAGGAGCAGGGAACACATCCACAGGCAGGCATTGTTCCCTCCCCAGGAAAATGCAGGCAAACACAGGGCCTGGGCCCCACACAAGGGCACTGCTCCCTCCCCTCACCTGCCAGGAGCTCCTGCTCCTCGTGTGCAGCCACGTGAGGAGGGACAGCAGCACCAGGCCCTGCCACACACATTCCCTGACAGATGCTCCAGGAGCTGGGATAAAACAGCACCAGGCTGCCAGGGATCCTCAGGCACTGCCAGGTCCCCTCTGGAGTTTTATTCCTCTACAAATGGGAGGTGCTCATGAGCAGAGCCATGCCACAGTGGCTGCCCCAGCCCTGGAAGTGTCCCAGGCCAGGCTGGATGGGGTTTGGAGCAGCCTGGCACAGTGGAAGGTGTCCCTGCCCATGGCACTGGATTGGTTTTAAGGTCCCTCCCAACCCAAACCATGCTGGGATTTTGGGATTCTGGGCTGTGTGTGCAGCCTTGCCCCAGGGAATTCTGTCTGGGGAAGCAGATCAGACTCCTGCAGATGGGAAAGAGGAGAGGGTCTGGCCAGATCCCCACCTCAGGGCTGTGCCAGCGATTCCCCGTGAACCCCAAATCCTCTGGGATCCTCTGCAGGCACATTCCAGAGGGTCGTGTCCCTCAGGGAGAGCTGCACCACATCCCAGAGCTTGGGATTCCAGCCCCAGGATCCCTGCCCAGCTCTGCCTTGTGCAACACAGCCCCACAGCTGGGCCCAGGCACGTGGGAGGCCTGTGGTGGAGCAGGGAGCTGAATGCCAGCCCTGGAGTGCAGCTCCAGCCCTCCCCAGGAAGGGGAATTTATATTTATAAATTAATCCCCAGCTCCAGCCCAGCCCAGGCTCTCAGGGCATTGTCTGCAGAGCACGGACAGCCCGAGGCACCACAGAACATCCAAAGAACTCCAGCATTGCCACAAAACGGGGCTGGAGATGTTCCTTTGGGGATTGCTGAACAACTGCAGCCACCAGGCCTTGGAAAGCACCGAGCTGCTGAGTTATCTGAGTGCACTTAAACGGGACATTTCTGAGCTAGAAAAGGGGAGTCTCTCAGCAAGGCCAGGCTGGATGGGGCTCTGAGCAACCTGGAAGGTGTCCCTGCCCATGGCAGGGCTTGGAATGAGATGATCTTTAAGGTCCTCTCCAAGCCAAACCTGATTCTGATTTTGGATCAACTCAAGCGACATCAAAACAATTAAAAAAAAAAACCAAACATCAAGATCTTTGTACCTGATGAAGCAGAAATTAAAATATGAGTGATTCCTCTGGCAGCTCTTCACATGCTCCAAACTCTGGAAAACAGGAACACAGCAGATGGGGTGTTTCATTCACATTGGCTGGATTAAAATCAAACCAAGTCCAGAGGCACATCAGACTGGTACACCATGGCACCACCAGGGATCACAAAGATGATCCCAAAATTTGAGGCCCTCTTCTCTGGAAATAAGCTGGGAGAACTGGGATTGTCCAGCCTGGAGAAAGGACAGCTCCAGGGAGACCTTAGAACCCCTTCCAGTGCTAAAAAGGACTGAGAGGGACTTTTTCTATGGGCAGAGAGTGCCAAGACAAGGAGCAATGGTTTTAGAGTGCCAGAGGGCAGGGATGGATGGGATATTGGGAAGGAATTGTGGCTGCCCCTGGATCCCAGCCCAGCTCTGCCCTGGGCTGGAGCAGAAGGAAGGGACTGGGGAACAAGGAGGGAGGGTGGAAAGCAAGAAAAGCGAGGGGTGGAGGGCAAGGAAAGGGGATGGAGAGCAAGGAAGGGGGGCTGAAGAGAAAGAAGGGGGTCCTGGAGAGCAAGGAACGGGGTCTGGAGAACACGAAATGGGTGCTGGAGATAAGGAGAAAATAAGGAGGTGGGGGCTGAAGGGAAAGGAGGGGAGCGGAGAACAAGAATGGAGGGCCTGGAGAGGAAGGAAGGCGATGGAGAGCTAGGAAAGGGGGCTGGTGAACAAGGAGGGAAAGGTGGATATCAAGTAAGGGGGCTGGAGAGCAAGGAAGAGGCTGGAGAACAACGGGTGTGGGGGGGGGGACTGGAGAGCAAGGGCGGCTGGAGAGCAAAGAGGGGCCTGGAGATGGAGGAAAGCGGGGTGAGCAACACGGAAGGGACTGGAGATGGAGGAAAGCGGGGTGAGCAACACGGAAGGGACTGGAGATGGAGGAAAGCGGGGTGAGCAACACGGAAGGGACTGGAGATGGAGGAAAGCGGGGTGAGCAACACGGAAGGGACTGGAGAGAAGGAAGGGTGGGGGTGGAGAGAAGGGACGAAGCCTGGAGAGCAAGGAGAGAGGGTAGAGAAGGGGCAGGGCACGGCAGGCAGCGGGACCGGCCGGGCCGGGCAGAGCGGCCGAGGCTGAGGGGAGCGGAGCGCTCGGGGCCGGCGGCGATGCGGGCCGGGGTCCGCCAGAGCCCCGCGGGGCCGTGAGGGGAAGGAGGCAAGGAAGGAAACAAGGAAAGAAGGAAGCAAGGAAGGAAAAGGAAAGGGCCTGGGCTGGTCCTACCTCCGGGCGGCCATGGCGGGCGGGGGCGGCGCTCCCTCACGGAGCTCCCGGCAGCGGCAGCGCCGGGCCCGGCCGGGGCCGCTCCGCCCGCTCGGCTGCGGCACTGGGGCCGGGAGTGCTCAGCTTTGCCTCCCCGCAATTACCCGTTCTGCCCTAAAGCAGCTCCCGCAAGGACCGCGGCGAGGTCCCAGAGACGCCCCGTGCGCAGCTGGGCACCAGGAGAGGGATTGGGATTGGGAATGGGGTTGGGATTCCGCCCCTGTGCCCCCTCAGGTGAGAGCCCACCTGCAGAGCTGCCCCAGCCCTGTCCCAGCCCAGGGAGGAGCTGGAGCTGCTGCAGAGAGCCCAGAGGAGGCTCCAGGATGAGCAGAGGGCTGGAGCAGCTCTGCTGGGAGGAAAGGCTGGCACAGCTGGCATTGTTCACCTGCACAGGAGAAGCTTTGGGCTGAGCTCAGGGTGGCCTTGCAGGGCCTGGAGGAGCCCCAGGAAAGCTGGAGAGAGACAATTTCCAGGGGATGCAGGGACAGGACACAGGGAATGGCCTCAAAGTGAAAAGTTACAGGTTTAGATCAAATATTAGGAAAAATTTCCACCCTGTGAGGGTGGGCAGGCCCTGGCACAGGGTGCCCAGAGCAGCTGGGGCTGCCCCTGGATCCCTGGCAGTGCCCAAGGCCAGGCTGGACATTTGGCTTGGAGCAGCCTGGCACAGTGGGAGGTGTCCAGGTTGCTCCAAGCCTGGCCTTAAACATTTCCAGGAATGGAGAGTCCACATCCTCTCTGGACAGCCTGCGTCAGGGCCTCACCACCCTCATACGAATGAATTTCTCCCTAACATCTGACATAAACCTGCCCTCCTTCAATTTAAGGCCATTTCCCTTTGTCCTATCAATACATTACTCTGTGAGAAGTCCCTCTGCAGCTCTCCTGGAGCCCCTTCAGGCCCTGCCAGGGGCTCTGAGCTCTCCCTGGAGCTTCTCCTCTCCAGGTTGAACATTCCCAGCTCTCCCAGCCTGGCTCAGAGCAGAGGAGCTCTGTGAAACAGCTCCGTGGCCTCCTCTGGACTCTCCAGCAGCTCCACCTTTTTCTGGTGTTGATCTGGAGGCAGCTCTGCAGGTGGGGTCTCACACGAGCAGAGCAGAAGACAATCCCTTCCTTCAGCCTGCTGGCTGTGCTTCTTTTGCACCTCCAGCGCATCTGGAGCGTGGTGGGATCAGCTCAACGCTCAAAACCTGTGTCCAAGACAAGCCAAAGGCTCCCAAAGAAAAGAAGCCCTTTGTTATTTATTATTTAACACGAGGAAAAATAGGAATCAGATCACTGACAAGGAGTTGGGAGTGAGTATGTGCAGGTATCAGGTCCCTCCTGTGATTCATTCCCTAATTGCTTCTTCAGTCAATCCATGGAGATTGGAGATTTCACTGGACATTTTGGATTTAAGTCACACAGTTTGGATCTAAATTGGCACTTTTGACCACTAATTCACAGTTATTCAGAGGCGGGAACATCCAGATCTGCTTGTGGATTTAAAAAATGCTCAAATAATCAAGTTATCCTTGTCTTGGCTTTATTTTCCCAGAGGACAGACTATCAAAGGGAAGCACAATCACAGATTTTTCTTGGACTTTCCCGAGATCCTCACGGGGACCATCACATTGATTTCCTCAGGACTCCATTGCCCATTGACCTGTGTGTAAATTTAATCAACACTTCCCCAGCTCTTTGGACTTCCAGCGAGTTCCCTCTGTGTGGCTCCGTGAATCCCTCACTGCTGGCGTTCCCAGAAAGTCAAGGTGACTCCGGGCTTGTTTTATCCCTTGCCCCCAGGTTTTCATGGACCACGCACTTGAGATCTTCTGGGTTCAGAACCTGGTTTTTGTACTTCTCCCCCCAGTCCTCCACGATGTACTGGTGATAGGGATCGTTGGAGTGCTCCCTCCTCTTGGATTTCACAGTGCTCACCAGGATGGCCACGATGATGAAGGAGAACATCCCAATCATCACCATCAGGTACAGGATGACGTAGTCAAAGTTTTCAGCAGCCACCTCAGCCTGCAGCTCATTCGCTGCTTCTGTCATGTTCCTCCTCCAGCTGTTCATGTAATTGAGGAAGGTTTCCTTGAAAATATCCTCCACTGCCCAAGTGAAGTTTTGCAGCTTGGCCATCCTTGCTAATTATGCTGCTGAGGACAAGAAAATATTGTTTTTAATCAGATGTGTGTATCAAAAGAGTTGGTTTGGAGTATTTTGTCAGTGTTATGTCAATTGTCTAGTAGCAGTCACCTTCTGACACTTGAAGGTGCAGCTTTAGCTCAGCTGAGAATCCCCATCTCTGGGTGGTTCAATATGTTCAGAGACCCAAGAAGCTTCTATTCAGAATCCTGGAACGGTTTGGGCTGGAAGGGACCTTAAAATCATCCAGTGCCACCCCTGCCATGGCAGGGACACCTCCCACTGTGCCAGGCTGCTCCAGCCCCAGTGTCCAACCTGGCCTTGGGCACTGCCAGGGATCCAGGGGCAGCCCCAGCTGCTCTGGGCACCCTGTGCCAGGGCCTGCCCACCCTCACAGGGAGGAAATTCTTCCTAATATCTGATCTGAACCTGTAATTTTCATTTTGAAGCCATTCCCTGGGTGCTGTCCCTGCATCCCCTGGAAATTGTCTCTCTCCAGCTTTCCTGGGGCTCCTGCAGGCCCTGCAAGGCCACCCTGAGCTCAGCCCAAAGCTTCTCCTGTGCAGGTGAACAATGCCAGCTGTGCCAGCCTTTCCTCCCAGCAGAGCTGCTCCAGCCCTCTGCTCATCCTGGAGCCCGCTCAGGTCGCTTTGCTCTGTGGGACACTGTGGTGACGGCCCCCATGGCCCTGTCACAGGGTTTGTGGCACTGTCCCTTCCCTACCCAGGTGAATCTCCAAGGGAAGAAGGATTGCTCCTGAGGAGAAGACAAGGGCATGGGAGGAACATGGAGGCTGAGACTCCATCCCTGGGGTGGCCTCAGGGACCATGTGGGACAGTCCCCAAAGGGGAAGAGACACTGCCTGGTACTGCAAAGCCGTGTGTGATCCCATTTATCCCAAAATTCAGACCCCAGTGCTGCTCAGACCCCGTGAACCAGGTATGTGTCCCACAGGAGGAAAATCCCCCTCTGGCATTCCTTCCCACAGAGATCCCATTCCCACCCGATCCCCTTCCCACCCGATCCCATTCCCACCCGATCCCATTCCCACCAGCTCCCATTCCCACACAAATCCCATTCCCACCAGATCCATTCCCACACATATCCCATTCCCACATGATCCCATTCCCATTCCCACACAGATCCCACTCCCACATGATCCCATTCCCACATGATCCCATTCCCACATGATCCCATTCCCATTCCCACACAGATCCCATTCCCACCAGATCCCATTCCCACACAGATCCCACCCAATCCCATTCCCACATGATCCCATTCCCACATGGTCCCATTCCTACATGATCCCATTCCCACACAGATCCCACCTGATCTCATTCTCACATGATCCCATTCCTACATGATCCCATTCCCATTCCCACACAGATCCCATTCCCACCAGATCCCATTCCCACACAGATCCCACCCAATCCCATTCTCACATGATCCCATTCCCACACAATCCCATTCTACCAGATCCCATTCCCACACAGATCCCACCTGATCCCATTCCCACATGATCCCATTCCTACATGATCCTATTCCCACACAGATCCCATTCCCACACAATCCCATTCTTACATGATCCCATTCCCACACAGATCCCACCCAATCCCATTCTTACATGATCCCATTCCTACATGATCCCATTCCCACACAGATCCCACCCGATCCCATTCCCACATGATCCCATTCCTACATGATCCCATTCCCATTCCCACACAGATCCCACCAGATCCCATTCCCACCCAGGCTGTCCCACTTTAATGTGGACAATTCCTTCAGCTCTCCAGGCCAACCAAGCCCTAAAACCTGTGGGAATCTTCCCCCAAAAGCCCTTTGTTCCCAGTCCAATCCTCAAGAACGAGCAGCTGGCTGCATGCAAGGGGAAGAGGCAGAGAATTTTCGTTGCTACTAAAAATTTTGGGATGTCTTCCAGTTCAGGAATTCAGGAATTCAGCCTTGTGTGCACACAAGGATCCAGGTGCACGTGCAGGTGGATCCCTCTGCAGTCAAACCCTCACACATGCTCAGATATAGGTGGTAAAGGTAATTAATGAAACTAAATGAGAAAACATAAATGCGAACTGCCTTTACCTGTCTGTAAAACCTGCTTTTTTCCGTGATTTGCCATCATTTTTCGAGAGGAAATAGACTTGTAACAGCATCTTACCTTTGCTGTGTCCTTCCCTGAGGAGATTCAGAACACTCAGGATTTTCCAGCTCCACTGGATAATGGGATGAAACTCCCCAAAGGAGCAGGGATGTTTCAAGGAGCCTGCACAAGGCTGGGAGCAGCTGCCTGTGAAATAAGTGCCTTGCACTGCACGCCTTGTGTTTATATTAAATTAAAAGCTGAATCTAATCTCACCTGGAAAGTCAAATATTGGCTGACAGCTTGCATCAGTCATCCTGTCGGATCTGGGATTGAGCCTTTGTGCTGATTGCTGCAAGTTTAGATATTGGAAAAGAGCTTTCCTGGGGATAAACAAGGGTGCAGCTCCATTTTTGGTGAGCCAGAGGAGTAAAGATGAGCTCTGTAAAATAATAATATTAAGAATTATTAGAGATGAATTCTTGGCTGTGAGGGTGGGCAGGCCCTGGCACAGGGTGCCCAGAGCAGCTGGGGCTGCCCCTGGATCCCTGGCAGTGCCCAAGGCCAGGTTGGACACTGGGGCTGGAGCAGCCTGGCACAGTGGAATGGGATGATCTTTAAGGTCCCTTCCAACCTGAATCATTCCATGCTTCTATGAATAAACCAGTAGCACCAGCAGTGATAAGAACAATCATTTCCTTTGCTGACCTGGGCACGAGAGGTGAGCACTGAGCAGTCAGGCTGCTCAACACCCAAAGTTTGAGCTTTCCTTTCCTTTCCTTTCCTTTCCTTTCCTTTCCTTTCCTTTCCTTTCCTTTCCTTTCCTTTCCTTTCCTTTCCTTTCCTTTCCTTTCCCTTTCCCTTTCCCTTTCCCTTTCCCTTTCCCTTTCCCTTTCCCTTTCCCTTTCCCTTTCCCTTTCCCTTTCCCTTTCCCTTTCCCTTTCCCTTTCCCTTTCCCTTTCCCTTTCCCTTTCCCTTTCCCTTTTTTCTCTCCTTTTCTCCCCTCAGGATCAGGTGAGCACCACTTCCATGCCCTTGCTGCAGAAGTAAATCCTCGGAGCTCTGCTCTGTGGCCACCTCACTCTTGAGCAGGAGCAGGAAAAGACAAAAACCCCCAGAAAACCGAACCAAAAGAGGGGAAAAAAAAAAAAAAAAAAAAGGAGAATGAGTGAGTGTTGGCTTTCTTTCTGGCAACCAGCAGAGGCTGACACCTCTGAGAGGCTCTGAGACACCTGAGGAGTTTGCTCAGGGAAATGAGACCACGTTAGGAGCATCAGCAGTGGCTCCTGCTCTGGTGGGGACATCCAAGGAGGGGGATCATGGTGGGATTGAGGTGCAAATGCCTCCCCCAAGCACTTGGGCTGGGACTAAAAAAACACATTTTTATTTTACAGCCAGTCCTGCCGAAGAAATGTCACCTTTGAGGGACAGGAAGGCAGCGTGCAGCGATCCCAAATCCACAGCACACCCCAGAGAGGGAGATTTGCTCCTGGTGTGGTGGAAAAGTGCTGATCCCTGAGGAAACCCTGCTGCTGCTCCCACCATTGTCATGGTTACTGCTCTCCTTGCTCCTGGAGATGTTCTGAGCAGGAAACCTCCCAGCCACAGGGATGAGCTGCTGGCAGCTTTTCCTCCTGATCCCACACTTTTCCTGGCAGGTTCCCTTGGCTTTGTCCCCAGAGAGCTTCTGTGTGCTCCGAGGGACCCCAGAGGCACCTCCCTGTGCTGTGCAGACATTCCCTGGCTGCTCCCAGTCACTTGGAGCTCTTTTCTCTGGCTATGGAGATGAGAAAGGAGCCTGGAAGTTCCCAAGTTCAGGAAAAACCACCAATAATGTGAAATTTATCCCTTCCTCAACCCCTCTCTTCTCCCAGCTGTTCCCGAAGCCAAAGATTCCCTGAGTAATCCCAGTCCCAGTGTCCCCCTGAAGGTGACTTAGCTCAGGGTTTGCTGAGTCTGGAGAGCAGCAAGGTGGTCAAGGACAGACAGGGTGGGAATGATTAAACAGGAGGAGGAGCAGACAAATGTCTTGGGCAGGAAAGGTGGAAACCTTAATATCAGACTGGAATGGAGACAAATGCCAGGCAAAATGCTCCTGATCTCATGGAATAATAATAATGGAATATCCTGAGGGAGAAGGGATCCCTGCCCTGCCCAGACCCCCACCAAGCCCAGCCTGGGCACCCCTGGCAGCGCTGTCCAAAGGCTCCTGGAGCTCTGGCAGCCTCGGGGCCGTGCCCATTCCCTGGGGAGCCTGGGCAGTGCCAGCAGCTCTTTCCCTAAAATCCACCCTAAATCCCTCCTGGGCCAGCCCCAGCTGCTCCCTGGAAAAAATACAGAAGTATTCTAGCCCATGTGTTGCAGGGCTGATTGAGAGGGATTTCAGCTCAGTTTGAAGGGGGAAGGGGGTGAAGCCAGGCTCTCCAGAGATGAGTTGAAAGCCAAGTTTTATCCGGCCGTTATCGTGTGATGAACGTATTTCTCAAAAGTCTGTATGTGGTCTGAACTGGAATCACACTGGGCAAGTCCATCAAAACTGATTTAAGGACAACTAATTTTGCCTCTAGTGCCATCACCGGCGTTTTGTTTTCTTTTAACTTGATTTGGGACACTGTATTTACAAAATATGACAGAACTGAATACATACAGGCTACAATAAATAAAAGAAAGCTGTCCCTGTCCCATGATTTGGGGGCCTTTTCCCACCTAACTGATCCTGTGATTCTTCTGAGTAGCAGAGGATTGTTATTAATGATGATCTCCCCCAGACATTTCCCTTCAGAGGAGCTCTCAGTGCAGCACTTGATCCCTTTTTCTCCCAGTATTCCATTGTTTCCCTGCATCATCTGCAAGAAACAAACTTTGCACTGTGGATGCCTTGCCCTGTCCAGGCTGGCTTTTCTTTTTAACTGAGGAAACCCTTTGGAATTGCTTCTTTCTTGTGGACCAGTTCTTCCATCTTTTGGGCTCTCTGACTGCTGAGTGGGTCAGCCCTTGGGGTATTTGGGTTTCCTGAGAGATCCTGAGGCTTCATTTAGTGTTTGTTCAGCTGTTGTGACACTTTGGGTTTGTGTGACCCCATCTTTTCCCACAGGATCACAGAACAGCTGATCTGCTGCAGTGCTGGCTGTGTCCAGAGGGATCCCGACAGGCTGCCCCAAAATACCCACATCTGCCAAAAAACCTCTCTAAATACTCCAGTAACTCCACGGCTGAAGGTGTGAGAGCACATCAGGATGCACTGCCCTGAATTCCTGCTGGAGAGGGACACCTGGGATGGTCCTTGGTGGCTAAAGCAAAATCCCAGAGTCACAGAATCCCAGAATCACCAAGAGACTTCCATGGGCATCCAGCATCACCCCAAACCCTGTCCCCAAAGCCACATCCAGACTCCTCTGGGACAATTCCAGTGACCCCAAACCTCCCTGGGCAGCTCAGCCCAAGGCCTGACCACTCTGTGAGGGGAAAATTGTTTGTAATCCCTGAGCTGACCCTCCCCTGGTGCAATTTGAGGCCATTTCCTCTCATCCTTTCCCTTAGTGTTGGAATCTGAAATGCAAGGAACGTTCAGAACAAAGTAAAAATATAAGTATTTATAAAAGTAAACAAAGAGATTAAAATACAATACTATAAGTTTTTGTGTCATAACATAATTAACTAAAAAACTTACACTGTAATATCCCCATAAGATAAAAAATTTAAAGATTAAGTAAAAAGAAACATAAATGTCCTTATGAACAGTGTTTTATTAATCAATAATTCCTTAAAAAGTCTTGTAACTAAAAGTCTTATATATTACATATTATAACAATGTAAGCCATATTACAACAACATCACCCTTCCTACCTATGTAAAAAAATAGAAAAATAAACCACATCATCAGAACCAACTCAAAAATCCCATCTCTAACTTATTCAAAACTCCCCACAAATTAATTATCACATTTAGGACACGGCAGAAGGGACCTGGCTGCAGCCTCCTGTCAGGGAGGGGTGGAGAGCAAGGAGGTGCTGCCAAGGAAAGCTGTGCTGCCTCAGCCCAGCTGCAGGGATGGAGAAATCCGAGGCAGGAGGAGGCTGCAGTGCCCAGCCTTGTTGCTATGGTTTTGTGTGGTGCTGTTGCAAAAGCTTCAGGGGATAAATGAGGGTGTTGGCTGCACAGAGCCATGAACTGGAAAAGCAAACACGGGTATTTCTGGCTGGCAAGAGCAGATGCAACACCTGAAATGCTCTTCAGGTGCATTTCATTCGCGGGTGTGCGTCCCTCAGAGGGGAAGAGAAACTTGAGGTGCCCACACTGATCCCTCTGAAATATTGGGGGGTTCCCCATTCTTGCAGCTGTAATGAAAATATTGGTGCTGCAGCTGAACT
This sequence comes from Vidua macroura, assembly GCF_024509145.1. Lineage (NCBI taxonomy): Eukaryota > Metazoa > Chordata > Aves > Passeriformes > Viduidae > Vidua > Vidua macroura. The sequence goes on along the minus strand of NC_071572.1, from coordinate 1,392,099 downwards.
GCAACAACCTGTGGGGACCCCAGGGCAACATCTGCTCAAAACATCATGGAAGGCAAAGTAAATGAGTGACAGCAGCAATGGCTTGAGGTTTTTGGGGGTTTTGGTTTCTTTAATTGGTTGGTTGGTTTGGGGTTTTTTTTCCAATGGTTTGGGTCGGAAGGGATCTTGAAGATCATCCAGTGCCAGCCCTGCCATGGCAGGGACACCTCCCACTGTGCCAGGCTGCTCCAGCCCCAGTGTCCAGCCTGGCCTTGGGCACTGCCAGGGATCCAGGGGCAGCCCCAGCTGCTCTGGCAATTCCATCCCAGCCCCTGCCCACCCTGCCAGGGAACAATTCCCAATTCCCAATCTCCCATCCAGCCCTGCCCTCTGGCACTGGGAGCCATTCCCTGGCTCCTGTCCCTCCATCCCTTGTCCCCAGTCCCTCTGCAGCTCTCCTGGAGCCCCTCCAGGCCCTGCCAGGGGCTCTGAGGTAGGTGAGAAGTACAAATGTCACCAAGGACAGTCACACTGCAAGGTGCTGTCTGTCCCCACCTCCCCTCTGCTTCCACGGAGTACAAAACCTGAATCCAGAGCTCCTCTGCCATCCGTGGCTGGAACCAGCAGCCTTGGTGGTGTGGAGACCCCACTGTCCCTCCTGTCCCTCCTGTCCCTCCTGTCCCTCATGTCCCTCATGTCCCTTCTCTCCCTCCTGTCCCTCCTGTCCCTTGTCCAGGCTGCAAGCTGGGCCCTCTGCTCTGATCCTTACACATGTGGGTCCTGATCCACCACATTCAAATGTTTTTTGGGTTTTTTTTTGTTTGTTTTTTGTTGTTGTTGTTGTTGTTGTTGTTGTTGTTGTTGTTGTCCTGGCATTTGCTCAGATAAACACAACCTGAGAAGCTGAAGCCTCGCTGAAAAATCACGTTGGGCCCTCACAGGAGAGACCTGGAGGGGCTGGAGCGTGTCCAGGGCAGGGAATGGAGCTGGGAAGGGGCTGGAGAATTCCTGAGGGAGCTGGGAAGGGGCTGAGCCTGGAGAAAAGGAGGCTCAGGGGGGACCTTGTGGCTCTGCACAGCTCCTGCCAGGAGGGGACAGCCAGGACAGGGGTCAGAAAAAGGGACAGGAGGAGAGGGAACGGCCTCAGGCTGGGCCAGGGGAGGTTTAGGCTGGATATTGGGAAAATTTCATCCTGGAAAGGGTGCTCAGGCCTTGGCAGGGGCTGCCCAAAAGAGGGATCCCTGGAGGGGTTTCAAAGCCATGTAGATGTGGCTCTTTGGAACACGGTTTCGGGATGGACGTGGTGGTGCTGTTACAGGCTGGGCTCCATGATCTTACAGGTCTTTTCCAGCCTAAACCATTCTGTGATTCCAGGTTCTCTCCACCTCCACACAAGACTCCAGAGACAGGCGAGTGAGGCTGCAGATGGTACCAGAGGGCCAAAGGTTCGTGGTTTGGCCTCAAGGAGAGCTGAGGTTTTATCTGGGATTGCAGTGGGAAGCAGTTCCCAGAAGCTGCAGCCCAGCTGTGCAGTGGTCACAGTCATCCCGTCCCACCTGCCACTTGCCACAACAACCCCTCCAGAGCCTGGGCTTTCCAGGGAATGGAAACTGGGAGAGGCAGCCCTGCTGAATCCCCATTTTCCTGCCAAGTCCTGTCCTCCCGAAGCAGAGGGAGGCAGAGCAGCAGTTGCAGCACCAGACCCTGGGTTTGGCAGCAGAGCAGGGCCCTGCCAGAGGCCACTGATTGCCACAGCTCCCGTGGGCAGGGGCAGCTCAGTGTGTGACAGGGCTGAACTCCCACAGCAGCGCTCCTGCTTGCCAGTCTCATTCCTTCTCCTTTCATCTCCTCACCACTGTGGCCTTGGAAGCCGGATCCAAGTCCTGAATCTCCTGATTCACCTTATCCCCTTCTCCCTTCACACTGCTAAGCTGTGGGAGCTTCGTGCCGCGGGACCCTGGAGGTGCAAACATTCCAAAAGGAGTTGATTCACAGAGGGGAAGTGCATCCAGAGGGTTTGAGTAAAAGGACACGGTGTCCAGTCCCAGCAGAGGATTAGTCTGGGGAGGTGTGACCACATGCCTGCCCCACTTGCGTGTCCTTCCTTAATCCCTCAGGTTTGTCCATCCCCTCGATGGATTTCTTCACCTAAAACCTCCCCACCCTGTCTGGGAAAGAGGAGGGAGAGGCAGGAAAGAGGAGGGTGGGAAAAGGAAAAGAATGCATGTGCGGGACAGGCTGTCCATGGGAAGCAGAGGAGACCAAGGAATGATGCAAAGGTCACCTGGATGCTCCTGTCAGGCCTTCCCTTCTGGGGCAAAGGTGCTGGGACTTCATGGAGCTTCGGATGGGACAAGGGGAATCAAAAGGGGAGGGCAGGAGAGCAGCCAGAGCCTTTCTAGAAGGTTCTTCAGGGCTCAGAAGAGAAATCACAACCAGGAGGGACATCCTCATGTTGGTGCATTCCATGGGTGCTGGTGTATTCCATGGACATTGATGAATTCCATGGATGTTGGTGTATTCCATGGACATTGGTGTATTCCATGGACAGATGTTGATGTATTCCATGGACATTGATGAATTCCATGGACGTTGGTGTATTCCATGGACGTTGGTGTATTCTATGGACATTGATGAATTCCACAGATGTTGGTGTATTCCATGGACATTGGTGTATACCATGGACATTGATGAATTCCATGGACGTTGGTGTATTCCATGGACATTGATGAATTCCGTGGACGTTGGTGTATTCCATGGACACTGGTGTATTCCATGAACAGATGTTGGTGTATTCCATGGATGTTGGTGTATTCCATGGACATTAGTGTATTCCATGGACAGATGTTGGTGTATTCCATGGATGTTGGTGTATTCCATGGACGTTGGTGTATTCCATGGACACTGGTGTATTCCATGGACAGATGTTGGTGTATTCCATGGACAGATGTTGATCTATTCCACGGACATTGGTGTATTCCACGGACATTGGTGTATTCCATGGACAGATGTTGATGTATTCCATGGACAGATGTTGGTGTATTCCATGGACAGATGTTGGTGTATTCCGTGGATGTTCAGAGTGGGTTTGACAGCAGCTGCGAGGTGGATCAGGATGGAGGTGCAGGGATACTTGGGCTGGCTTTGGTTCCAGCCCCGCCGGCACGGATCAAAACCAAACTGGTTCTGCTCTCCTGACTCAAGCGGAATTCCACGGGGAAGTGGGATGGAACAGCCCCTGGAGAGAGCCTGAACTGGAGCCACATTCCCATCAACACCCACTTTCATGGAGTGTGATGTTGGTAACCCACGTGTTCATGGAATTACAGAGTTATTCCTGAGAAGTGGATGGAGGAGTGAAGGATCTGTTTCCATAATTCCTCAGGAAAACAAGTGGCCTGATCCCCATGGGCAGGAGAATTCCACCACTTCCCTGACTCCTTAGCAACACTCCTCTGCTTCCAGGCACTTTTTAAAACAAGGCTGTTTAGAAGACAGAGGGATGAAGTCAAGGATTAAATCCCAGCCCTCCTGAGCTCTGAAAAAAAATCCAGGACACTCCTGAGCCTTGCTCTGTTGGAAGCTTTTCCTGGAATTTTCATCTTGTTCCCCCTGCCATGGGAAGGGAACATCCCCTAGACCAGGCCGCAAACCAGACGTAGGAACTCACAATTTTACATATCTTAATCCCTTCTATTTTTAACGATTATTTTATTCTTATTACTAAAGAGTCAGGGAGGAGAAATGGGTTGGAGTTCCACCTCAACCTGAGGAAAGATGTTTTCCCATGGAGCCCTGGAACAGCTGCCCATCCCCAGAGGGATGGATTCTCCCTCTCTGGAGCCATCCCAGACCCACCTGGATATGTCCCTGTGTCACCTGCTCAGGGTGACCCTGTCTGGGCAGGGGGGTCATCTCCAGAGGTCCCTTCCAACCACAACAATTCTGGGATTCTGGGATGGTGTTACTGGTGAGGTCCGGGCTGCATTTGTGCCACAGGCAGGAAGAGGAGGAACAAATCCTGCCAGAATTCTGGGATGAGCACCTGGCCACTGGGTACAACCTGTGCTGAGCTCAGAGTTTGGCAGAAATATCAAGTCAAGTCTAGAACTGCTGCATATTTTGGGTTTGCTGCACCCTGTAATTGACTATTAAAGAAGTGCTGGTTATTTTTTACTTGATACAGCCCAGAGAGGCTCATTCCCATTCCTGGGACTGTGATGGAGCCCTGGGATTGTGGTCCCAGTGGGTGCTGCACAGTCAGAGGGGAAGCAAAGGCCAGGTCAGGAGGTTTGAATGACCCCAGAAACCAGAGCAGCCACCCCACACGACCTCCGGCAGCGTCATCTTCTGAGCCCGACTGTCGGAGAAAATTCCACTTCCACTGCTGTTTATTTTGGCAGGAAAAATCTCAGTTTGACACACAACCATCCCGGGAGGTCACGGAGGCCAAAACTCATCCCGAGGCCGCACAAAACCCAGAGGCTCGGGGTTATGTGGGGCTTCCCACGTGGTTAAAAGCAAGGAGAGCCGATCATTCCCGACCCAAGGAAGGCAAACAAGGGTGTCAGCACAGGAGTTAAGAAATCCCTGCCCATGAAACCTGGGATGTGTTGCATGAGCACAGGAACATTCCTCGTTTCTTGTTTCCTCCCCCTGCCTTGACCTCGGGCCCATTTGCGATCCCGTTGCGCAAACGGGTCTTGCAACCCGGCTCCTGCTTCCAGCAGAAAATCCTCGCCTCTGGAGGGGCAGGCAGAGGCCAGCCCTGCCCTGGCACCCAGCCTGGGCTCCAGGGTGAGGGTCTGGTGGCACCCAGGAGACCTGGCACGCTGGGAATGCTCTGGGTCCTGCAGCGAGCCTGCTCTGAGCCGGGCTGGCTTCCCAATATCCACTGTCCAGAGCCAGCTCCCTCAGGAAGGTTCTGGAAGCCAGGGGAAGTCCTCATGCTGCTTTGCTGGGTCACATGGGGTCACCTCCCTCGCTGGGAGGGCTCCCGGGGTGAGGGGATGTGGGATTTGGGAGATAACCTGCACTCCAGACCTCTGGGTATGGTCAAGGAGGGCACGGAGTGACAGCACTGTGGGGATGGTGGGAGGCTGGAGGAGGGCAGGGCGGGATGGGAGATTGGGAATTGGGAGTTGTTCCCTGGCAGGGTGGGCAGGGGCTGGGGTGGAATTGCCAGAGCAGCTGGGGCTGCCCCTGGATCCCTGGCAGTGCCCAAGGCCAGGCTGGACACTGGGACAGTGGGAGGTGTCCCTGCCATGGCAGGGGGTGGGAATGGGATCATCTTCAACACCCCTCCTAACCCAATTAATTCCATGATTCTAGGAAGCGCAGCAAATCCACGGAGGTGTTCAGCAGCCCCCTCCCAGCTCTCTGAAATCCACTGGACCCTTCCTGCCGCCGTTCATCTGCATTTAGGGAGGCAGGGCCGGCACAATTCCGTGCATCCTGCTGGGAAGTGCCTCTCACTTGGAGCCGGAGCTGCTCCGCACCGAGATGATTTCCTGAGCTGGAGCCTCCCCTGGGAGCTGGAGTGGATCCAGGAGAAGGTTATTCCGGGTAAGCTGCCTGAGGGATTCCAGCAGATAATTCTGTGCATCTCTAGAACACTCCTGGCTGGAGAACAGTAAGCTTTTAATTGGATTCCCTCCGGATAATTGCCCTGCTGGAGCTGCTCGTGTCCAGCTCTCTAGAAACATGTCCTGGCGTCCCCGTGGAAGGCTCCAGAAACAGCTCCAGGAGAAAGCCAGGAAGTGTTGATTCACCTTGGAATTTCTACAATACTCTGAGTGTGATGGCCAGAAAAGCCTGGTTTATCCATTTATCCCACCAACATCATGGAAGTGCCTTTTGATCCTGCTTTTTTTTGTTGTTCCAGTGCCACATTTAAGAACCATAAGTTGAGTCTTTCTGGCGCTGCCTTTTGCTGACCTGAGGATAGAACAAAGACAAGGAATTACCATTTTCATCAAAATTCATGTTCATTCTGAAAATAAATCAGATTTGCCATGCTGTGTCTGCAGACCTCGGTGTGTGTGTGAATCTGGGATTGTGTGCAGTGTCTGACTTGGGGGGGCAATCCTGGAGCTTGATTTTCAGGAATTTGCTGCTGTTCTAGTGGCAGGAAAAGCCAGCACAAGGTTCCTAAGACAAATTGGTGATAATAGACACCAGATTCCAGCTAAAAGTCAGGATTTGGTCCCACAAACATCCAAGAGTCTGGGGTCAAGTGGGTGTTTATTTGTTTTCTCCTCGTCTGCTCCAGTGACCTTCAGCTTGTCGTTCCTGTGGAGCTGGGAATCAGCAGATTTCTCAGGACAGACTCCTGGCTTTGCATGCGCGTCTCCACTGAGGTTATCCCAAAAGATATTCCGAGGGAAAAGCCAGCACTCACCTCTTCAGGGTGGTAATTCAGGAATTTTGTTTGCTGAGGAGACAGAGCTGACCTTCCCGACTGCAATTCCCTCAGATACGAATCCAGACCTGGATCCAAACGCTGCATCCCACTCACTCATCTGGAAGGATCTGAGCTCCAGCTCTGGATATTCCTCATGTTGATCCATTCCCATCTGAGCTGGGATTTCAGTGCTGTGCCCTGAGTGCTGATCCCAAATGGAAAGGTTCCTCCAGGCAAACTGATCCTCCTCCAGAACAACTCCAAACATTCAAATCCCAAATCGTGGAATGGTTTGGATGTTTTGGCTGAGGACAAAGAGCCTTGAACAGGAGGGATCCCCATCTCTGGGGGTTGATTTTGCCAACCCGCACCCAGAATGATCAAATTCTGCGTCACTAAAATGCAAACACAGATCCCACAGCTCAGGGCTCACCTGGAGTAATTTAACCCCAGAAGGGAGGTCTCAACCTCTCATCAAACCCAGAATTTCTCTTAAAACCAATCCCTGAAACTTCATCTTCTGTGCTTTATTCAGGTTTTAATTTTGATAAATATTCCACATGTTGCTGAGAATATCAGAATTAAAACCACAGGTGGTGAAGAGTGGGTTGGGGCGTGATGTGTCACTTGTGTCCCCACTTAGCAGGAGCCCAAACGTGTGGGGAGGAGATTTGTTCCCATTCCTCACTCCAAAGGCTCCGTCTCAGCCCGTGCCTGGCCGAGCACGGAGCCGTTTGTTTGACCTCCAGCTCTGCCTAAACATCCTGATAAACCACAGGGAGCCTGACTAGGGAAGAAAATATCTGGGACACTTTTGCCAGGGAAGCAGGAGAGGATTTAATCTCATCCAGAGATGCATTTTTTCCATAAATCAGGACGGCAGGACGTCCCTCGGCTTTTCTCTTGGAGCACCCTGGAGAATGCAGGTCCCAGCTCCAGTTGGAATCACTGCTCTCAATCCCATTTCCTATTGGGAGGGACAATTAAAGAAGCAAAATGTTTATCTTTCCCTTTGGATAGCATTCCAGTAAAAAAAAGTCCAGGTCAACAACAAGTCCATGTCAACAGTCCAAATGGGATCCTCCTGCTGTTTACAGATGTAGATTTAAAAATAAAAAATTATAAACCAAAATCTATGAAACAAAAAAAAACCTATAAAAAATAAACTATAAACCAAACAGGCCATGAAGAAATGGCCAAATAGGAAGACCTCATATGTAGGAATACCCATAAATTACAGGCATTTTGATTATTTGGCTGGAATGATGGATACATTCCTGTCTGGAATTCTCTAAGGTGTAACCACGTGCTTTAACCTGTCCTTGGACAAGGGGCAATGATTTTAAATTGGCAGAGAATGGAATTGGATGGGATATTGGGAAGAAATTCCTACCCAATATCCCATCCAATTCCATTCTCTGCCAATTTAAAATCATTTTCCCTTGAGGGTGGTGATGCCCTGGCACGGAGAAGCTGTGGCTGCCCCTGGATCCCTGGCAGTGTCCCAGGCCAGGTTTCCTGGTGACGGGACCACCACGGACACCATAAGCTCAAAAGAAAACACGGATTTGCCAAGTCTCTTTCAATAAAGTGGAAATCTTCATGGTGTGTCACCCATATTTAAATCAGTGGGACTGAGGAACCAAAACACCTGTGAGAATTTGGGTGGTTTGTCCCATGGGACTGAAACTCCCATAATGGGCAATGGAGCTGGGGAAGGGGCTGGAGAGGGACTCAGAGGAGAATCCCCAAATCCCTGGGGCTGGAAAAGCCCTCCCAGCCCAGGCAGTGCCAGCTGTGCCCCGTGCCCACCTTGTCCCCAGCCCAGAGCTCTGAGTGCCACCTCCAGGGGACACCTGCAGGGATGGGCACTGCAAAGCTCCCTGGGCAGCCCCTGCCAAGGCCTGAGCAGCCTTTCCATGGGGAAATTCCTGCTGCTGGCCAAGCTGAGCCTGCCCTGGCCCAGCCTGAGGCCGTTCCCTCTCCTCCTGTCCCTTTTTCTGAGCCCTGTCCCGGCTGTCCCCTCCTGGCAGGAGCTGTGCAGAGCCACAAGGTCCCCCCTGAGCCTCCTTTTCTGAAGGAGTCAGAGAATTTCCCCTGGAAGGCTGGAGCTGGAGGAGCCTGCAGGTCTCTCCTGCAGGCTGGGAAGGAGCCCCTTGCACGGGAAGAACTCCCCCAGTTCAGTCAGTGCTCCCGGGGGATCCTTGCACACCCCTGGGGTTACTCCAGAGGCAATCCCAGCTCCTGATTTACACCAGCTGGGATGCCCTTGGCCCTTCCTCTGAATCCAGCTGAGTGCAGGACTGGAATCAACATTTTCCTTCTTTTCAAACTGCTCAGCGCTGGAATTTGGCCACCAAAACCTGGCCCCTGCTAGCCCTGTGAGTTGTCGCCTTGGGTTCCTCACCTGCTCCTGCTCCCTGCCTGCCTCCCAGCCAAGGAAAAGCAGGATTGTGGTGCTCCAGCCCGGCTGGCGTTTTAGGGAGCCGCCACAGCGTGTCCCCAAAGAGCTGTGCTGCCATCCCTCCATCCCCGCTCCCTCCAGCAGGAACGCGTCCAGCTGCGAGCTCATCTGCATGGCCATAAATGCACGCCCGGCCAGCGCTGCTCCAGCCACTTCCACGGGCAGAGCCGGCAGGAAAATGCTCCTGACCTTCAGCTGTGCCCAATCCACCCGGCTCACCTCACCAGACGAGCACGGAGTCGTAAAAAAAAAATTAAAAAAAAAATAAAATAAAAAAAACCAACCCAAAACCCCAACAAACCGAGCAGCAGGGAAAGGTCAGGATTCAAGGTCTGCTGCTCATTACTGAGGAACAACACCAGGAGCTGGCCTCATTTGCATAATGAGTTTCATGCTGGGCTCTGACATGTCCCAGCACCAGGGGCTGACATGGAGTGGGGTTAGGTTAGAAATTAAGGAGAAATTGTTCCCTATGAGGGTGGGCAGGCGCTGGCACAGGGTGCCCAGAGAAGCTGTGGCTGCCCCGGGATCCCTGGCAGTGCTGCCTGCAGGGAATAGTTCATGGAGTGGAGCTGCAGGAGCTGTGGGACACAGGGAGGTCTCTGGACAAACTGGAGGAAAATCAAATTGGAGGGCAAAAGGGAAAAAATGAAAGGGTTCCTCCAAGACTAGGAGGAAGAGCAACGATTTGAGATGGGGAGAGACTGGGAGAAACTGGGAAGAGTTTAATGAAGCCCAGGGACCGGAAAACACTCCTGGAAGGAGCTGGGAAGGGGCTGAGCATGGAGAAAAGGAGGCTCAGGGGGGACCTTGTGGCTCTGCACAGCTCCTGCCAGGAGGGGACAGCCGGGACAGGGCTCAGAAAAAGGGACAGGAGGAGAGGGAACGGCCTCAGGCTGGGCCAGGGCAGGCTCAGCTTGGCCAGCAGCAGGAATTTCCCCATGGAAAGGCTGCTCAGGCCTTGGCAGGGGCTGCCCAGGGAGCTTTGCAGTGCCCATCCCTGCAGGTGTCCCCTGGAGGTGGCACTCAGAGCTCTGGGCTGGGGACAAGGTGGGCACGGGGCACTCCATGACCTTGGAAATCTTTTCCAACCCCGGGGATTTGCGGATTCTGTGAACTGTGTGAGAGAGGCCATGGAGTAAATGAGGTGTAGCCAGCAGTGCTGAGGTCACAGGTACCTCCAGCAGTGACAACGAGCAGAGCTGGGGCACAGATGTCACCCAGGTGTCACTGCTGGCTGCTGAGCAGCAGCACTGAGACCCCTCCTGGCAGAAGGCCAGGAGTGAGCTCCAGCTACCAAATCCAGTGGGATTTTTTCTTTCAGGTCACACCAGTGCCCTACAGATCTGCCTGTTCCTGCTTTGATCATTTCTCCCCATCAAGCCCAGCCTGGGCACCCCTGGCAGCGCTGTCCAAAGGCTCCTGGAGCTCTGGCAGCCTCGGGGCCGTGCCCATTCCCTGGGGAGCCTGGGCAGTGCCAGCAGCCTCTGGGGAAGAGCCTTTCCCTAAAACCCAACCTAAATCCCTCCTGGCCCAGCTCCAGCTGCTCCCTGGGTGCTGTCCCTGAGCAGAGATCAGAGCTGTCCCTCTGAGGAGCTGCAGTGGGACCTTCAGGATCACAGAGCTCCTTGACATGAGGCCAGCAGGGAACTGAGGACCCCCGGGGCTTTTTCAACTCCATTATTTTTTGATCCTCTTGATTTTTGTCATTTTTGGGGAGGGGTGCCGTGGAGCCCCTTTATTCCAGCCTCTGTTAGCACAGAGCTGGGGAAGCACGAGAGCCAATCCCCCTTATCCTGGAGCCACTGCCATGAGCAGCTGGCAGAGGGATCTGAGCTGTGCCTTGCAGCCAGCAGAAGGAAAAGGTCAGGCCAGCATGTGATGACCCCCTCAGCTTCCTCCCGGTGCCGTGACCCTTCTCCCCAGGCACAGGAATGTGAGTGACCCCTGGGAGTGCCTGCTGCCAGCGGTTCCAGATGTGCAGTGAAACGGGAGCTGACTTTCAGGAATGACTCCTTGCCAGAAGCTCCTCTGTGTGAGGCCAGGGCTGATTGCTGGGCCTTGACCACAGCGTTACACTTGTCAGCCACAGCGGGTTTTGACCACGCGCGCCTCGCTCTGCACTCGCTGACCTGCAGCACAGCCCTCACCTCTGGCCCTGCTGTGTCACCCCAAGGACATTCCCACCCTGTCCCATCCCTGCAGAGTGGTGAGGACATGACCCACTTGGGGTGTTCAGATGGAGGAGGCTGAGAGGAGACTCACTGCAGGTACAGCTTCCACGGGAGGGGAGGAGGAGGGACAGCTCCAATCTCTGCCCCTGTGACCTGACAGCACCCAGGGAGCAGCTGGAGCTGGCCCAGGAGGGATTTAGGTTGGATTTTAGGGAAAGGCTCTTCCCCAGAGGGTGCTGGCACTGCCCAGGCTCCCCAGGGAATGGGCACGGCCCCGAGGCTGCCAGAGCTCCAGGAGCCTTTGGACAGCGCTGCCAGGGGTGCCCAGGCTGGGCTTGGTGGGGGTCTGGCACTGGGTGGTCCCTGTGGGTCCCTTCAGGATATTCCACAATCCTGTGATCTCTCCCAGGCACTCCAGACACATTTGGCAGGAGCTCAGGATGGGGCTGAATTCCCCACGGTCATTTGGGGGGTCACAGAGCTGGTAACGATGGCAGTGCAGAAAATCCCAGTGTGCGGCTGGTCCTGTGCCAACAGCAGGACAGCAAACACCTGGCAGGGGTGGCAGCTGGGGACCTCCAGGAGGGACAGGGATTGTGGTGATCTGAGGGGCCCAGGTACAGCCAAACCTTCTGTGAGGGACAAATTTGGGGAGCACCGTGGGGTACAACTCATCCAGAGAGGGGGAGATGCTCTCCCAGTTCCTGGGCAGTGGGAACAGGGAACGATCCACGCAGTGCATGGCTCTGCTGAGCTCCCTGGTGGCACTGCCACAGGGGACAACGTGGCAAAACCAGCCCTGGAATGTGGTGTGGGGTCATGGCAAGGTCAGGCTGGAGGTGTGTGCCAGCACATTTCTCCCTCTCTCTCAGGATTTTTCATAGAGGAGCACAGAGAGAAAGAAAAAGAAAACAATTTCTATTTCTGCTCCTTGTTTTCCCCATGCGGAATGTGTTTGGAGAATTGTTTCCCTGGGGTGATTGCTTGGTTGGATTCTGGTGAGGATTGTTTGAGCCTGGTGGCCAATCCAACCCACCTGTGGCTGGGCTCTCAGAGAGGGGCACGAGTTGTGGGTTAGATTTGGTAGTGAGAAAAGTAGGTTTGTAGTTTTAGTATCTCCTTTAAACAGTATATTAATGTATTATAGCATAGTTATAATAAAGAAATCATTCAGCTTCTGAGCTGGAGTCACACATCAGCATTTCTTCCCACCAGGTTCACCTGCAGTTACAGTAGAGGTGGCCTCAGGAGCTGCCTGGCCTGGCCTCGTGCTCCAGACAAGCCCAGACTGAGGGCACGGCTTGAGCTGGACTGAAATGCTGCTGGGATCTGTGGGAGAGCTGCCACACCTCTGGAGTTTCCTCCAGGGACAGGGATGGGGTGCTCTGCCCCTTCCCCAGGGTGGCTCCAGGTGCAGCACAGACAGACAGACAGACAGGGATCCCTGCCTTTGTCCATCCACTGCTCTGGAATTGCTGCTGGAATGAGCCACCCCACTGTGGGACTTCTCCCTGTCCGACGTCACCCATGGAGTGACACCTTCCTGGGGAGCTACAACTTCTTACCACTCCCACTGCTCTTCACCCCTGGTGAGTTGCTCATAATAATTAATCATATCATTAATAAATTATATCATGAAAGTGTCTTCTCAGCAGTGCAAGCATGGAGGTGTCCCAGGCCAGGCTGGATAGGGCTTGGAGCAGCCTGGGGCAGTGGAAGGTGTCCCTGCCCATGGAATGGGATGATCTTTAAGGTCCCTCCCAACCCAAACCAGTCTGGGATTCCACAATTCCATGGCAGGACAATTATCCCTCCAAGCCAGGCCCCATGTAGGATTCCTCAGCTGCTATTCCAGCTCCAGGCCCTGCAGACCTCAGGGAGATGTTTTAAGCAGGAAAAAAGAGAAGCAACGGCACAAGGAAGATTCCAACACTTTTAATCCCACTCAGTTCTCCTGATTTACCTGGGCAAACAACTCCCTGACACACAAGCTCATGAAGCACATTCCAATAAATGAATAGAAATTTAACTTCAGCTTTTCCAGCCCCTTGGGGATAGCCCAGCTCTTGGGTTTGTCCTTACACAGGGAAAAAGGGCCAGGAATGAGTTGGGGTGACTGCTTGCTTGGGCTGTTGGACACAAATTGTCCCCTGCAGACACAGGGATGAGTCCAGCAGCTCTGGCTGTGCTGTCAAATCCCAGCCCTCAGCAGATCTGCCCTTCGTAGAAACGTGGTTACAGAGTTTTCCCCTCAGTCTGGAACGACAAAAGTGGGGTTTTTCCACTCCACCATAAAGTAAAAGCGACATCTTTGCTCCAGCTTTCACTCACCCAAGCAAATTTCACCTCCAGGCAAACACCACCCGTGGAAAACTCCATGTCCAAAGGTGAGTGTTTTGGAAAGTCAGGAGAGTGTGAAAAATAGGGGCCAGAATGGAAACTATTCCTGCAGCAGAAAGAAGGCAAAGGATTGGATTCCCATCTTGGATTCCTCCTCCACAGCGTCCCCAGCCAAGGCTGTCACACACCAAGGGCAAACAAAGCCAACAATGAACTGACCAAAATTCAATGTTATTCCACAGAGCATAGTTGAGGTGAGGGGAGTTATGTGCCATGGAAGCCGAGGTTAAGTGAACACAAAGGAGAAGGAATTTGGCCACTTTGGGGGATGTGCAGGGAATGTTTTTCCTTCGCATCTGGTGCAAATGGGAGATTGCCAGGCACAAAATCCATACCCCGGGCCAAGCCAGTGGTTGGGCTTAAAAACAAGGCAATTGTCTTCGAAAACTTAAATATTGTTTCTCTAGGATTTGTGGTTGTGTAGCCTCGAGATATTCCACAGGGAATGCTGGGAGTGCCAGGGAGAGGTGAAATGACCCTGCTGAGGCCAGGCTGGAAGGTTTCAGAGAAAGGCTCCAGGAGACTCACGGAGGTGCCACTTCCAAAAGAAGGTGTTGGTTGAGGAGGAGCGAGTTCTTCCCATCCCACCTTTCCTGCACTCTCTCCTTGTTCCCCTGGCTGCTTGATTTTGGCTTTTTTAAACGCTGTGATTTCTTAGTTTGTCCTTCCCTCTGCACTCCTTTGCTGAGGGGGACAGGGAGGCTGGAGAAAGGCACAGATCCCCAGACAGTGGCCAAAGTGCTGCTTCATCCCAGAATCCCCAAATCCCCGGGGCTGGAAAAGATTTCCAAGGTCATGGAGTGCCAGCTGTGCCCCGTGCCCACCTTGTCCCCAGCCCAGAGCTCTGAGTGCCACCTCCAGGGGACACCTGCAGGGATGGGCACTGCAAAGCTCCCTGGGCAGCCCCTGCCAAGGCCTGAGCAGCCTTTCCATGGGGAAATTCCTGCTGCTGGCCAAGCTGAGCCTGCCCTGGCCCAGCCTGAGGCCGTTCCCTCTCCTCCTGTCCCTTTTTCTGAGCCCTGTCCCGGCTGTCCCCTCCTGGCAGGAGCTGTGCAGAGCCACAAGGTCCCCCCTGAGCCTCCTTTTCTCCAGGCTCAGCCCCTTCCCAGCTCCCTCAGGAATTCTCCAGCCCCTTCCCAGCTGCTCTTCTCCCATCCCCACGGTTCCAGCTGTGCTGGTGATGAGCAAAGGTAGAGAAAATCCTGGGAGCCATGAACACACTTTTTATTTGCCCTGTGGAAATGTCAGCTGCACTGGAGTCAAAATTCACAACTTTCCCGCTCCTTTCTCACCATTTTTTTACACTACCACAGCCAGTCCAATAAGGATGTAAAATAATCTCATTTCCAAGACATGGCAGTGGCTGTGGAAGTTCACTGCTGCATTTGGGATCACCTCGATTTACCCCGACGTGATTTAAAATTCTTTTTGTGCTCTATAAATGGGTTTCCATTAAATCACCCATGATATTCCTTTAACCCCTGGTCAATGTTTGGCTTCCAGTGCCTACATTTAAATACGATTAGAGGAACTCTGCCTCCTGATGAAGCAATTCCATATAAAGCAAACTTAGCGTAATTTAATTTCTCTTTTGAACTGGAGGCAGAGCCTGAATCCACATTTATTTCATGGAACTGAGGGGGTGGGAATGGGATTTGATTACGAGAATAAATATAAGATCATATGATTGAAAAATTAATAGCTTACCTTATCTGACTTTAATCTGTTTAAATAACTGTAGGAACAGCTCAAGGCCTGGAATATTTGACTATTCCATAGTAAAGCAGCCAACCAGCTCAGCAGAGTTCCTCCTGGAACATCCTTGATTGACTTTCTCCATGAAAAATGAATATTTAGTGTTTCAAACAATACCTTGATGCAGCTTTTTTTTTTTTTTTTACATGTTTAGACCAGCTGAGAATTCATTGGTGCTTTTTTCCTGTTGAAAAAAAAAATCTTGTGGATATTTCAGTGAAATGTTTGTTGTTAAGTGAGGTCAGGCTCCAGGGTTAACTGGTGTTTGATATCCTGGATAAATCCACAGTGGGAATTGGACAGTGCCATGACCAAATCCCAGCAAAGGGATCACAACAGGTCAATTCCATTCGGTGAGGAAAAGTTTTTCTGGGGAAGTTTAAGGGATGTAACTCCATGACATCCAGTGAAAAATGTAAAGCACATTTCCCCCCCCCCCCCAAAAAAGTAATTTGTGGAAAACCTTTGTGCTCCCTGGAAGAACCTCTGTTTGAAGGAACTCTCCAATATTATCAGTCAAACCATGGAATTGTAGAATTCCACCATGGTTGGGATTGGAAGGAGCTTAAGGATTGTCCCAGTGCCACCCCTGCCATGGCAGGGACAGCTCCCACTGTGCCAGGCTGCTCCAGCCCCAGTGTCCAACCTGGCCTTGGGCACTGCCAGGGATCCAGGGGCAGCCCCAGCTGCTCTGGCAATTCCATCCCAGCCCCTGCCCACCCTGCCAGGAACAATTCCCAATTCCCAATCTCCCATCCAGCCCTGCCCTCTGGCACTGGGAGCCATTCCCTGGCTCCTGTCACTATTTGCAGGATATAAACTCCCTCTCCCACCTTTTTATAACCCACTTAAGGCACTGAAGGCCTCAAGGAGTTCTCCTGGAGCCTCCTCTTCTCCAGAACAAGGAAAACCAAATCCACAACCTGAGGGCAACTTGGGAAAGATTCCCTGCTCAAGGAGCTGGAGATGTCAATTGTGACTGGCAGCTCCTTTTTGGGATTATTCCATTTTTCCATCCACATTATTCCATCCCTTCCCAGAAGGAAGCATGGGGCAGGAATTCCACCAGGAGGGGGGAGATTCCAACAACTGCAGCTCCTGGAACCGTCATTGGAATTTCCTGCTTTGTTTGTACCAATCTTTAATTCATGGAGAAAGTCCAGCAGGTCTGTGAGAGCTGGGGAAGGAAAACCACCTTTGAAATCTCTCTTTACAGGGAGCTGAATTCCCACAGAATGGATTTTTTTCATGCAGTGGAGCACCCAGTGGTTCATCCATGGGAAGAGTGGAAGGACACAGGACCCAGCTCAGCCCTCCTGCATTCCTGGCACTCTGGGATTCCCCAGCTGGGCTGGAGGACGTGGCCAGAGTTTATCAGCTCAGACAAATCCTATTTGGATTTGTCCAAACCATCTCCCAACGGATTGAAACCTTTGGCCTCCTCCCTATGTTGAGATCAAGGCTTTGACAACTTAATTACACCTGGAATTAAAGAGATCTTCCTTGGTCTGTGTTAAAACCTCTGCCTGATACTTTGATTGGAGCTTCTCCTTCTTTTATTACCAGTTTTATTTCCCTGTCCCTCATTCCTCAGGACTTTCTGGATCTATATTCCCATCCACGTCTTTTCCAATCTATTAATCCCTTCCACGTTTCTCCTCAGCTTTATTTCCCTCCCTTCTATTTTCTCCTGGTTGCACATAATGGGCTTGAGCAGAGGCAAAATCCATTTTTGTTTTGTTTAGTTCTCTAATCATTGCTCCCTGGCTTTTCCCCTTTTCCACCACCACTGAACACTGAGCTGCCTTTTCAGGGATTTACCCAACAACTCCCAGACCAATTCCCTAAACAGCAGCAGCTCGGTCAGAATCCCAGAACCCTGGAATGGTTTGGATTGGAGGGACCTCAAATCCCACCCAGTGCCAGCCCTGCCATGGCAGGGACACCTCCCACTGTGCCAGGCTGCTCCAAGCCCCATCCAAGCTGGCCTTGATCATTCCCTGGGATCCCTGGCAGTGCCCAGGTTGGACACTGGGGCTTGGAGCAGCCTGGCACAGTGGGAGGTGTCCCTGCCATGTCCCTGGATGGGATTTAAGGTCCCTCCCACCCCAAACCATTCCATGATTCTGGGGTTCAGTTCCTGTACAGAGCTCCTTCTCCATGGGAACTTCTGTTTGATCCAGATGGAAAGCCCTGACACAATCAAGGTCAGTTGTTCCAAAGCCCCTCTGCCCCTGTTTTCAGACATTGATTTGTACTCAGGTCCCTCCTCTCGCCTCTGGAATGGTAACTGTGATGGTGAAAGGATCCCTGCAGCCACATTCCCAATCCCACAGGCTCTGACCCTGCACTTATGGATGTGCAATCCCTCTCTCTTTCCCTGGCGTGCCCTCAAACGAACAGCCAGACATTCATTCAAGCCCTGCACTTCTGCTCTGATCTAGATGCAAGGAGCTCCTTTTTTTTTTTTTTTTTTTTTGGGAATCATGGAAAAGCTTTCCAAGCTTTTGCCATGAAGAAATAGCTCCCCCTCTACCTGTTGGCCAAACAGCTGCTGCAGCTGCATTCCTGCTCTTTTCCTTTTGCTCCCCATTCTCCTGGAGGATTGCTGGCTGTTGCTGACATTTGTATTGTGCCTGGGTTTATTAATTCATCAAATGCCAAGGATCTGGTTCCTCATTCTGCTGGAGCAGCTGGTTCCCATCAGCTGCTGTTACAATTGGCTTGAAAAACCTCCCAGGAGGAGCCCAATAACTCAGATTTGTCAGATCTGCAGTAATTCATGCAAGATGGGGCCGATGTGGAAATCCACATTTCTTAACTGCAAGGATCAAGATACCAATCCTATTGTTGAATCCAAGATGGGACTTCCAGTAGAACCCACTTGTCACTGACAATTCCCAATTCCCACCCCCTTCCTATTGCACAGCCTGAAATCTTCTGTGCTTGCTCTTAGGCCAGAGGTTTGTGTATTTCCTTTGGAGACAGAAGAAAATCTGTTCAGATTAGAACAGAGCAACCCAAACAAGTCAGAAAATCACTCCAGTGCTCCTCATACTCGGATAACTCCAGGAACATTTCCCTTAAATCCTCACATTTGGCATCTGCCAAAGAGGAATGTGTGGTTTGCCTCGATAGGAGAAATCTGGAAATGAACATTCAGACATTTTCTGCTTTGTAATTTGCAATTGTCTGGGCTGGTTTAGCAATAAGCGTGTGTTCGACGTTCAGGGAGTTTTTAGTTCTGGTCCTCTGACTCAACACAGACCTTTTGTTATCTTTTTGACTCAGGAATTACATCAGATGGAACTCACTGGCGGGCCCTGCACGATGGCGAATGCACAGACCCTGAGGAGAAACTCAACATTTCCTCATAAAAACTCTGCCTCGGTGCTTTTGGTTTCCTCAGCACCTCCTCACCTCCACAGTGATCGTGTCCAAACCAGTCTGAGCTCTTGGACAGAAGCAGGATGAGGGGGAATGGCTTCCAGCTGGAACGGGCAGGGTGAGATGGGATATTTTTGGGAAGGAATTCTGTGAGGCCCAGGCTGGCTCCATCCCTGGGAGTGTCCAAGGCCAGGCTGGAACAACCTGGGATAGTGGAAGGTGTTCCTGCCCATGGATGATGAGCTTTAAGGACCCTCCCAACCCAAAGATTCCATGATGGCCCGTGCAGCTCGTTAAGCCAATTACAGATCTTGTCCCACCTCTCTGTGCCTACAGCAGCTCCACCAACCCACCCTTGATGCCTTAAGGAGCTGGAACAGAGCCTAGACGGAGCTAAGAGGAATAAAGTGGATAATTATTGAAGTTTTTATTTATTATTGTGCCTTCAAAGGCCACGCCCGGGCAGCACCTGAGCCACAGTCGTGGCTCTGCCCAGATGGCTCCAAGATGGGAGCAAAGAGGGCTTGGTCAGGAGAGCTCACATTTTTATAAGTTTTAGTCCATTTGCATACAGGAGTTACCTGTCCAATTAACAGCTTCAAATAATGAAGTTTCATCCTCTTGCACACCCTCCTCTTTTCACGTTGTTTGAGCTTTGGGCCTGAAGTGTGGAGAGATTGTCCTTGAGTCTCCAGCTGGAATAGGATTGCTTTGTGTTCCCCACCCTGTGAAAAGATCCCAGTAACACTTCACATCAAGCTAAAAGCTGCACACCAAAACAGGAGGGAAAAGGCTAAAACCCAGGGTATCACCCTTTTCCCTTCTTTTTCCCTGGGTGTGGTGTCCTTGAGCTCGGGTGCCTCATCCTGGGTGTCCTGAGGAGCCCCAGGTTCTCCACACAACTCCCAGACTCCAGGAACAAGGAACAGCTTTAGCTCCATTCCCAGTGGGCACCTCTGGCTGCGGCCACAGCGAGACCCCAGCTGACCAAGAAAACAGAGTCAGCCTGTGGTTAAAGCCCGGGCTCTGGGCTCAGTTCCTGGAATTGCAGCAGATTTCCTGTGTGGCTTTGGACAAGTCACGTCAGCCAAAGCCCCCAGACCTGGGGCCAAGCCACTGCTGCTCCAAATCAGGTGTTTGTTTGTTTGTTTGTTTGGCCAAGCATGGATTTAGGAGCCTGATTTCTGACATCCAGGGGGTTTTTATAAACCTTTGGTCCGTATGTCCCAGGTGCCAGAGCTCCGTGGAATTCCTGGAGAGCACCGGGTGTCAGGCCAGCTGCTGCTGTGTGAATTTAAGTGTGTTTGCTTGACAAAGCTCATCGGGTGGGCACTCATTTCCCCGAGCCAATCACTTCAACCTGTGGATGAGGAAGATCCAGGAGCACAATTCCATCTCTTCAGGCCTTCCAGAGGTTCAGCACATTAAGGGCGGAAAGGCTTTAATCACAGAGAAAGGCAAAACTGAGCATTTCTACTCCAGCTTATTCCACCTCTGTGGAATATTCCTGTTGCATTCTCAGTGGGGAAACACTCCAGACTTGCTGGGCAGCTGTTCTCATCCTGAAGATTTTTTTCCCCCTCAAAAAGTATCCCAGAATTTACCTGCTAAGTTTTAAATTCCTTCTCCAATTCTGTCAGGATCCAATCACCAGAAAAAAACCATGCAAGACCTTTTTAAACGGAAAAAATGCAAGGTAGCAGCCCACACCCACTCATTATTTTCATTCCTTGTCTTAAATAACCTGTCCAAACAAACAAATACCTCCTAGGCTGAGACCTTCTGCAACAATTTTTAGTCCAGGCTGGATTTTAACAGCCAACTTATAACAACAATCCCCCCTTATTGGTAGTGGCGTGTGTGCTACCAGGGTAAAAATATTCCCAGTGTGCACGCACTGGATGGGATTTAAATAGAAATATCCTTGTGATTTTGGCTGACAGAGTCCTCGGGCAAAGCTGGCTCTGTGCAGAACTTTTCTTAGCACAGCCAGGGGCTGGGTTGGTGTCCAACCCTCGGCTGGGAGGGGACAGCAGGGGCAGGAACGGGGGTCTGAGCTTAGTCTGAGGCTGGGCCTGTGTGAGGGACCCCAGCTGGAGACACCAGTGAGGTGTTTCACACCCCAGCAGATGGAAATTGGGGTTTTTTTTCCCAATATCCCCAAATCCCCGGGGCTGGAAAAGCCCTCCCAGCCCATGCAGTGCCAGCTGTGCCCCGTGCCCACCTTGTCCCCAGCCCAGAGCTCTGAGTGCCACCTCCAGGGGACACCTGCAGGGATGGGCACTGCAAAGCTGCCTGGGCAGCCCCTGCCGAGGCCTGAGCAGCCTTTCCATGGGGAAATTCCTGCTGCTGGCCAAGCTGAGCCTGCCCTGG
Organism: Vidua macroura; assembly: GCF_024509145.1. Taxonomy (NCBI): domain Eukaryota; kingdom Metazoa; phylum Chordata; class Aves; order Passeriformes; family Viduidae; genus Vidua; species Vidua macroura. Next base: position 1,371,164 of record NC_071572.1, on the reverse strand, counting down.
CCCAGCCTGAGGCCGTTCCCTCTCCTCCTGTCCCTTTTTCTGAGCCCTGTCCCGGCTGTCCCCTCCTGGCAGGAGCTGTGCAGAGCCACAAGGTCCCCCCTGAGCCTCCTTTGCTCCAGGCTCAGCCCCTTCCCAGCTCCCTCAGGAATTCTCCAGCCCCTTCCCAGCTCCCTTCCCTGCCCTGGACACGCTCCAGCCCCTCCAGGTCTCTCCTGCAGGACCAGAACTGGGCACAGCCCTCGAGGGGCCTCATCACACAGGGACAATCCCTGCCCTGCTCCTGCTGGACACACAATTTGCCCCCAGTGTGCAGCAAATCCCTCAGAGATGTGGCAATCAGGAGGCCCAAAAGCCAATGAAGGCTCTAAAAATCCTGGTGGCGAGTGAGCTTCCCAAGCAAAGTGGATTAAAAATCCGAGGGGATCTTTAAACTCAACGTTGGTTTTTGTAGAACAACAAAGCCAGGCTAGTGTTTGCACTCAGCCATAAAAGTTGCTGTGGTTGTGTAATCATGTGGAGTTGTGGCCTTAGGAGGAGTTAGAAAGCAGCTGCAGCAAATTAAATCCTCAAATTCATTATGGATTGGGTGGAATCTAGACAATTCCCCCATGTTATCTTTTTTTTCTTAAATAGGACTGGAAAAGGCACGTTTTGGATGAGGTTTCATCTCAAGCCTCTCCCCCTGGGCAGGCACAAACCTGCATTTCCTTCAAGGGGAAACGCAAAACCAGCAGCAAAACCAGACACCCCCTCCCAAAAATGCATGGACATCTTTTTTCCTCCTTTAGGGACCTGCTCCGTGTCCCACAGGGTTCAGGAATCCCAGTTTAGGGAGATGGTAGAGCCTCAACAAGCTGAAAATTTGTGGGGTGATCCCAGATGGGTGAATTCTGGTAAAACCCTTGGGGATCCTCCTTCCAGAGAAGGGGGTGGGCACCACCAGAAGGAAATCCATGGAATGGCTGCCACAGCTGGCACGGGGGAAAATTCTGGATTCTGTGCTGAGAAATAAATTCAGTCTCCTCTAAAAACCAAGCCCAGGAAGCCTCCAGTGCCCTGCCTTTTTTTAGAGGATGATCGTAGGAAGCTATCCCAGATTCCCAATGTTCTCCAATGTTTCTCTTTCCCTCCAAAATAATTTCCCAGTGCCTCTCACCAGCTCCTCAATCCTCTGGTGTTTTTCCCTGGGATCTTCAGTTCCTTGGCTCACCACTCTTCCCTTTCACACCTCTAGGTCTCCTCTCATCTTCCTCACTTCCCCTCATCCCATCCCACTTTTACTCCAGGTCACTGGATGACCTTGAGCATCTTTTCCCACCTTGGAGATTCTGTGCTTTTCCCATCTCAGGAGAGGCAGGGAGTTGTGTTTGGGGTTCTGTCTGTGGGAGTGATGGTTCTCAGGAGTCCACTAAGGATGAAATCTTTTCCATGGAGAGCTGTCGCAGGCACATTCTTCTCTCTCAGGATTTTTCATAGAGGAGCACAGAGAGAAGAAAGAGAAAACAATTTCTGTTTCTGCTCCTTGTTTTCCCCATGTGGAATGTGTTTGGAGAATTGTTTCCCTGGGGTGATTGCTTGGTTGGATTCTGGTGAGGATTGTTGGAGCCTGGTGGCCAATCCAACCCACCTGTGGCTGGGCTCTCAGAGAGGGGCACGGCTGTGAGTGAATTAAGGTAGTGAGAAAAGTAGGTTTGTAGTTTTAGTATCTCCTTTAAACAGTATATTAATGTATTATAGTATAGTTATAATAAAGAAATCATTCAGCTTCTGAACTGGAGCCACACATCAGCATTTCTTCCATTTCTTCCCACTGGGTTCACCTGCATTTACAACAGGGCTGGCCACCAGGGATACCACAAGCAGTGAGGGAACAGGGAAAGGAGAAACCACGAGAATTTGGGGCATATGGGGAAGGGAACAGGGATGGATCATGGTTCACCTCCATTTACAATAGGAGCCCTCCCAAAATAAAACCATTTCCCAACCGCTTTACTGAACAAAGTGATGATCCCACTGCTCGGATCTGGATTCTCTGGAATGTTCATTTGCTGTAGACCCCATCCAAACCTTATCCAGTGGAAATTTTTGCATCACCTCCAAAGCTCTTGGGATGTCATTACGGCCAGGGACAGGATCATTTTGTTTTCCCTGCATGAACAGTCATGTTCCCACTTATCCCTGCATATTTCTGCTGGGTGTTGGATCCTCCCGAGGAGAGCTGCTCATTAACAGGAATTTTCACCCTCCAACAGGTATTGAGGGTGAAAGGAGGCTTCCTTACAGCCAAAACTCATTGTTTTTGGAAAATGTTCAGTTCCTCCCGTTGTTTTCCTACCGAACTTTCCCTCCTGGATTCGTTCCCTGTGCTGGTGGCAGGATTTACCTTCGGAGCAGGCAAACAGGGAAGTAGTTGGGTCCTGGCAATTCAGCTCCTTGCTGCCATGAATGAAGGATTTTAGGGATGCCACACTTCACTTCTGGCCCTGAGAGGCTCAAACCAAGCTGCTCTTCCAGGTGAAATGTTCACTTGTCCCACTAGGAATGCTCTGCACCCACGGGGAACAAAGCTGGCTCGTCTCCATGAAAGATTCATGGCACTGCAGCAGGAAGCTCCTGCTTTGTGAGCTGGGCTCTTCCCTCCAGGTTCCACAGAAAAAGATCAGAAAAGAAGGAAAATAATTAAGGCTGCAGCAGAACCAGGTTTTAGTCGTGAACTGAGAGCAGGGGATGAGCACCAGCTCCTTGGAATCTTGTCCCTAAATGGGAAAAATTTAAAAAATCATAGGATCTTCATGGCCCAGTGTGAATCTGAGCTGCTCCAGTAGAACCAGTATGGACCACTGGTTATGGAATTCCTAAGTCCAGACATGCTCCAGATCATTTTAGTGAATAACTGTACACAGGTCACTGTTTTCCAGGTGATTTAGGGATATCCAGTGCCTGAATGGATCTGAAAATCCTGGATAACTCCAGTGGCATCTGAGAATTTCTCTGCCCAGAGCAGCTGGGGCTGCCCCTGGATCCCTGGCAGTGCCCAAGGCCAGGTTGGACACTGGGGCTGGAGCAGCCTGGCACAGTGGGAGCTGTCCCTGCCATGGCAGGGGTGGGATGGGATGAGATTTAAGATCCCTTCCAGCCCAAACCATCCCACGATTCTTAGGCACAGAATTCCTGCTCAAGAACCTCCGTGTGTCTCCAGGGAAAATCCACAACCCTTCTAAGGTGACCTTGATGTTCCTGAGTTGTGCCTGTGCAGAGTTCCCTGTCACAAATAACTGCTAAAACCACACCTTAAAACCAGTTTTAAAGCAAGAAACCAGCTTGAAAGGAGCGAGGCTTTGAGCAGAGCCCCGTCTAAAGCACCCCCTGGCAGCTCCACAGCTTTATCACCCCTGGTTACCTCACTGCAGGCTCCGAGGAGCTGTGGGTAACAGCCACTCATCCCTGACATTTCCCCTCAATCCCAAAGCTTCTCTCCCTGTTGCCCACAGCTCATGGAGCAGCCAAGCCACTCGGGGCCTTGCCAGAGGCCACTGCCCACTCCTTACAGGAGCCCAGTGAGGCAGCTGCACTCACACAATGGCTCCTTCTCCTCCTCCTCCTCCTTGGATCCAGCTCAGGAACCATCCCAGCCTTTTCTTCCCTCTCCCCATCTGCAGAGAGTCGTCACTGCTGGCAAGGACAGCGTGGAGTGGGATAAATCAGCACCGATCATCGAGGCTCCAGCCTCTCCTGGAGTCTGTCACTGCAGAGGGACATTTGTCACGGCTCTGACGGGTCAGGGATTGAAGCAGTGCTGCAGATATTTAGGCTCAGTCTGTTTTTCAAGCAGGACAAGCAGGCTCTGCAGTGCAGCTCTTCCAGGAGCTGTTCCAGCCTGGCAACAGGCTTGGAATGAGTCTGTTCCTTAGTGTCCATCACCCACAGGATGAGCCAAAGGAGCAGCAAAACAGGGGAGAGTGGATCAAGCAATCCCAGACTGGTTTGCACTAAAGATCACCTCATTCCACCCCCTTCCACCTTCCACTAGCCCATCCCTGGAAATGTCCCAGGCCAGCTTGGACAGGGCTTGGAGCAGCCTGGCACAGTGGGAGCTGTCCCTGCCATGGCAGGGCTGGCACTGGGTGGGCTCTGAGGTCTCTTCCAACCCAGCTCTTCAGTGAATTCACGATCCCCCTGGTTCTCTTGACCTTGCAGGGTAATTAGAATCTCATCCTGCTGCATCATTCCCCGCTGGGAAATGCCTGGATTTGTCATTTCTGTCACCCATGGGATGTCATTACTTCCTGTCAAACCCTGTTGCCTCAGAAACTCCGTCTCCAGGTTTGTGTCTCGTTGTGGTGGGAACAGCAAAAATCTCAGCTCTGCTCCAGAGGTTTTATGGACAGTGACAGCAGACAATAAATGGATGCAGAACAGGGATGGCAGGATTTCAAGATTTCAGGATTTCAGGAGAAAATCCTGCAGAGCAGAGCTGGCAGCAGGCTGCTCACGGCTGCTGTGGGGAAAAAAAAACAAGGAAAAGGGAGCCTGAAAACAAATAATTCCAGACTGGTTTGGGTTGGGGTGGACCTTAAAGCCCATCCAGTCCCACCCTATCCCATTCCCACTGTGCCAGGCTGCTCCAGCCCCAGTGTCCAACCTGCCAGGGATCCAGGGGCAGCCCCAGCTGCTCTGGCAATTCCATCCCAGCCCCTGCCCACCCTGCCAGGGAACAATTCCCAATTCCCAATCTCCCATCCAGCCCTGCCCTCTGGTAGTTTGAGCCATTCCCTGGCTCCTCTCCTTCCAATCAAAATCAGGATCCATAATCTCAGTTATCCATGGAACAGCAATATCTGCATATTAAAGGTGACTTTGTTCCCATGTTCTCAGATTTTCCAGAACCCAGCATCTTCTTCTGCCTCTAAATGACGCCTGGGTTTAGGATATTTTTGGGATATTTAGGATATTTTCAGGACTTGCTGTGTTTGTTTGGATTTCTGGGTTTGTGGTAGACACAGGGAGACCTGGCCATGCTTTTGTCCATCCCAGCTGCTCCCGCTGTATCAGTACTTCCATGAAATTGTGCCTGACTGGGATCTTACATTGTCTAGGAGCTCTCCTGGCAGAGGAACCTCAGGGTTCTGGGTCAGAGCAGAGATGCCTCAACAAGTGCTTCATCCCTGCTCTTCCCACCTAATAAAAGTGTTTGGGAAATGCAGAAGTTGCAGGATGCAAATGCAGAATTGTATTTGCAGGATGTCCTGTGTATCCCGTCCCGTGCTTCCATGTTCTCATTCCAAATGTCCGTATTGTCATGCCCAGAAAACTGGAGAAGATATGGAAGAGCTTTCTGTGGCCAACAAGGACATTCTGGAAGATTCTTCCATAATCCAAACGTGGGAAGTGATAATTGAGACCTACAGAACAGAAAATGAGAGGCAAAAGTGATGGAGAGGCAGGGATGAGGGAACAGGAATTGTGAGGAGGATGGGAAGAGTCCAGGTCCAGTGGAAGAGCCATGGGCAAGGTGGGCAGGGAATTGGTTTGGGCAGAAGGATTTGGGCTCCTCTGGGATCTCAATTTCCACCAGGGAATGTGTTTTATGAAAAGGAACAAGGGAAAAACAAAGCAGGGGTCTCAGCCAAGCAACCTTGGCAAGCCATTTATTCCAGGGGGTATTGGTTCTTCTGGAATTTCCCCCTGGCAGCAGCAGGAGCAGGAGCAGGGCAGGGATTGTCCCTCTGGGCTGGCTCTGAGAGGCCCCTCGAGGGCTGTGTCCAGTTCTGGTCCTGCAGGAGAGACCTGGAGGGGCTGGAGCGTGTCCAGGGCAGGGAACGGAGCTGGGAAGGGGCTGGAGAATTCCTGAGGGAGCTGGGAAGGGGCTGAGCCTGGAGCAAAGGAGGCTCAGGGGGGACCTTGTGGCTCTGCACAGCTCCTGCCAGGAGGGGACAGCCAGGACAGGGCTCAGAAAAAGGGACAGGAGGAGAGGGAACGGCCTCAGGCTGGGCCAGGGCAGGCTCAGCTTGGCCAGCAGCAGGAATTTCCCCATGGAAAGGCTGCTCAGGCCTTGGCAGGGGCTGCCCAGGGAGCTTTGCAGTGCCCATCCCTGCAGGTGTCCCCTGGAGGTGGCACTCAGAGCTCTGGGCTGGGGACAAGGTGGGCACAGCTGGCACTGCATGGGCTGGGAGGGCTTTTCCAGCCCCAGGGATTTGGGGATTTTGTCATCCCCAGCCACCAGCAGCCAGGCAAACAAACCAGCACGGGAGGATTTCTGTTTGCATGGCAGATGGACAGAAGGAAATCCAGCTGCACTCCGCCTCCACAGCTGTTGGATCCCGGCCTTTCCCCGCTCCCAGAGCTCCGAGGTTTGGCTGGAGCTGGATCCCAGCAAGGCAGGGGTTAACACCGCACCTGTGGGCAGCTCCTGAGGTGTTTTTTATCCCTGAACACATAACTGGGCTGTGAGCTCATTTACAGCCCATAATGAGGTCATTATGATGCCACCGGTCGATTTTGCCAGAGCTGGCAATCCCTAATCTGCTTCCTCTCCAGCAGCTCCCAAAGGAAGGGAGAAACCCGAACACCCATCCCAGCTAACAATGCTTTTATTCGCACGGCTGGGGCCCCAAATTCCTTTGTTTATTCCCCCTCTTTCTGATGGGTTTTCCATAGCAAGGAGCACGCAGGAGATCCCTGCAGCACAAATCCACTCAGCCCCCTTCCAATGCCTTTTATTTTCTCTCCATCTTTCTTGTTGGCTCCTTCAGGTCCTGGCTTAGGTTAGTGACAGGCTTTTTGTGGGATCAAAAGGAAAATTCCAGCTCATGGAAGGGAGGGCAAGGAGGACCCTGTGGGCAAGTGCAGACTCAAGGAGGGAGAGGCAACAAGTCCGTCCTGGGCTGCTTTTAAAGCAGGTTCTTTCTGTTCTCTGGATTTATCCGTGGCACATCCTGCCCAGCAAGAGGGAGGAGGAATAACCTCAGAATTCCAGCAGAACCAGCCCAGGTGACTCTTGGAATGGCTTTGACCATTTGACTCACTGCATCTGGAGATGCAGCTTCCCAGAGAAATGGGCACTGCAGGGTGGGGGAAAGAGGGAAACCAAGGTGGGGAAATGTCCCTGCTCCAAACCTGGGGTTGTGGGGAAAGGAGAATCCAAAATGGGGAAATGTCCCTGCTCCAAACCTGGGGACTGGGGTGAAAGGAGAATCCAAAATGGGGAAATGTCCCTGCTCTAAACCTGGGCATTGTGGGGAAAGGGAAAATCCAAAGTGGGGAAATGTCCCTGCTCCAAACCTGGGAATTGGGAGGAAGGAAGAATCCAAAATGGGGAAATGTCCCTGCTCCAAACCTGGGGTTGTGAGGAAAGGAGAATCCAAGGTGGGGAAATGTCCCTGCTCCATCCTGGAGTTGTGAGGAAAGGAGAATCCAAAATGGGGAAATGTTCCTGCTCCAAACCTGGGGATTGGGGGGAAAGGGAAAATCCAAAATGGGGAAATGTCCCTGCTCCATCCTGGGGTTGTAGGGAAAGGGAGAATCCAAAATGGGGAAATGTCCCTGCTCCATCCTGGGGTTGTGAGGAAAGGAGAATCCAAAATGGGGAAATGTCCCTGCTCCAAACCTGGGAATTGGGGGGAAAGGGAAAATCCAAAATGGGGAAATGTCCCCGCTCCAAACCTGGGAACTGTGAGGAAAGGAGAATCCAAGGTGGGGAAATGTCCCTGCTCCAAACCTGGGCATTGTGGGGAAAGGGAAAATCCAAAATGGGGAAATGTCCCTGCTCCAAACCTGGGGTTGTGGGGAAAGGGAAAATCCAAAATGGGGAAATGTCCCCGCTCCAAACCTGGGCATTGTGGGGAAAGGGAAAATCCAAAGTGGGGAAATGTCCCTGCCCCATCCCTGGGGACCGTGTGCCTCACATGCCAAACTCACCCCCAGCCCCGAGTGGCCCAGGCAGTTGTGGGGTCCCTCCTGCTGGCACCACCTCACCTGCAGAGGGACACTGGGATCTTTGGGATTTGTCCCTGCAAACAGCAGGACTGGGGCCCAGAGGAGGACATGAAGGGTGTGCTCCCAGCTGGGATGTTTGTCCTCCTTTGGGCTTGGAACTGTTCCCAGAGCCCCTGACCAGCACTGGAACTCCCCGAATCCCTCTGGAGATGCCTCCTCATCCTTCCTGAGAGCTGGGAATGCTGAACTTAGCCCTAAATCCATCCTTTGCCCCCGGACACGAGGGAGATCCACGGCACAGCTTCCATGGAAAAGCCAAACACCCCCAGGAACTCAACAAGGCCCTTTTGTGCTGCTCTGTTCCCTGACCGAAACGAGGCAGCACCTTCTGCCTGTCCAGGCTGACATCCAGGCAGCTGGAAGCTCTCAGGAAAACTTGGAAGCTGCCAAGTCACCATTTCCAGGTGGGAGAGGGGCCATTCCCAGGGGGAGAAGGAGTGACAGATAAATATCCAAAATAACAGATGTGTGGCAGCCCTTCAGAGCAGGGAAACTGAGACTCCTGGGGAGGAACTTCAGCTGCAGCAGAGCTGCTCCAGGAGAGCTGGACAGGGATTTGGAGGGACAGGAGCCAGGGAATGGCTCCCACTGCCAGAGGGCAGGGCTGGATGGGAGACTGGGAATTGGGAATTGTTCCCTGGGAGGAACCCAGGGTGCCCAGAGCAGCACATTATTACTAAACACTTCAAATACACTTTAAAAAAATCTCCTCATGGATTTATCCTATCATTTGTAAATATCCAATAGGTAAAATATCCTGTATTTTTAAATACAATTCTATCCTGTTTATTCAGCATGACCTGAGTCCATGAAATAACCAAATTATTTCGTTACTGCATCACCTGCAGCATTGCTGCTGCTGCATCTCCAGGCTTGGAGCCAGCTGGGTTTATGTGACACTGGTTTATGTGACACTGGTGGCAGCAATGGCCTTTGGAAAGATGGAATTTCTCTCCTTATCCTGAAAATCTGGTCATGAAAACTTCACATTTAAAAGGAGCCAAAGCTGCTGCTTCAGGAATGACTGGAGTGTCCCCTCCATGCCCCTAATTCCTTTCACATCCCTCAAGGTTATGATTTTTAAATTATAATTTAAAAAAAGGGGCTCATCTCAAGAGTATCAGTGAAATGCCAGTTGGGAATTGTGAATCCTGCCTGGATTCCCATTTTCTGGATGGGTTTTAAGTCATGGAATGGGGAGGTTTATTTGGGAAGTTCATCCACACCAGGACCTGGCTGCGGTCCCCCTGGAAGCCACCCTTGGCTTGGTGGCTGCTCAGGAGAGGAAGGACCTTCCAGGCCTGCTGGGCATCCCTTGGTCTCCTCCTGCTGCTAAATCCCTCTGGAAAAGAATCCTCACCCTCTGGAAGCTGATCCTGCCGAAAATTCCCTGGGCCTGGCGACCCTGCAAGTGCCTCTTGGGGTTTTGTTATGGAAGGGAAGCAAAATGACTTTTGACTTTCCCTCCCGCCTCAAAGAACGTCATAAATGTTGTCTCCTGCTTGTCCACGGGGCACGGCACAGTTGGGATTGTCTGGATCACAAAATCCAATTAAAGCAGGCAGAGATGATGGGCTGAGGGCTGCTGCTCCCATTGCTGCCAGCAGCACTCACCTCCCTTCCCTGGAAAAGCCAAATCCCGTTTCCCCAGGTGGGAGCAGCTCTCTGGAGCTCTCCGGTCGCAGCAGCTCCTCCCTGGAGGGTGGGGAAGTCCTGCAGCACCGTTCCAGCTCTCCCTGTTCCCACATCCCACACTCCCTGCACGCTGGAGCTGCTTGGAGCTTCCTGGTTGGAACTGGAAGCAAATATTGCCCTTGGTGTGCTCCCAGCACAGCCACCAGCAGCTCCAGGAGTGCTGGGCAGCTTCTGCAGGATGTTCTTCCAAACATCATCCAGGGGAACAGCCAGATCCCGCAGGAGAGGAGGGAAAAAAACACAGGAATTGCAGCTGTGTGGATACAGGAAATCCTGGTTGGAGTTCCACTGGAAACCTCTGGCTCTGAGCACCTCCACAGCCGCCTCTCCCCACCTAGGGAGACCCCAGACCTGGAGTTCCAGCAGCACCCCAGGTCTGTGGCTGTGTGAAGCTCCACGAGGTGTTTCCCAGCACTCTGAGCCCCCTTTTCACCCTGGAAGAATTCTGGGATGGGATTGTCCTGCCCCAGCCGTGGGAACAGGGAAAGGAGGGAGAGGAACAGAAAAGAGCGAGGCAGAGACAGAACCATGGGATGGGTTGGGATGGAAAGGATCTTAAGGATCACCCGTGCCAGCCCTGCCATGGCAGGGACACCTCCCACTGTGCCAGGCTGCTCCAGCCCCAGTGTCCAACCTGGCCTTGGGCACTGCCAGGGATCCAGGGGCAGCCCCAGATGCTCTGGGAATTCCATCCCAGCCCTTCATTTCCATCACAGGGAACAATTCCTTCCTAATATCCAATATAAGGTCGTGGACGGTCTCTTCCACCAGGCAGCACTGACAGAACAAGAGGACACAGCCTCAGGCTACGGCAGGGGAGGTACAGGTGGGATATTAGGAAAAAAAAAATCACCAAAAGAATAATAAAGTACTGGAATTGTCTTCCCAGGGAGGTGGTGGAATCACCAGCTCTGGATGTGTTTAAAAAAGACTGGATGTGGCACTTGGTCTGGTTGAGGTGTCAGGGCATGGGTTGGACTCAATGATCTTGGAGGTCTCTCCAACCTCATCATTCTGTGATTCTGTGTGATAAACCTTCCTTCTGGCACTGGGAGCCATTCCCTGGCTCCTGTCCCTGCATCCCCTGGAAATTGTCTCTCTCCAGCTTTCCTGGGGCTCCTCCAGGCCCTGCAAGGCCACCCTGAGCTCAGCCCAAAGCTTCTCCTGTGCAGGTGAACAATGCCAGCTGTGCCAGCCTTTCCTCCCAGCAGAGCTGCTCCAGCCCTCTGCTCATCCTGGAGCCTCCTCTGGGCTCTCTGCAGCAGCTCCAGCTCCTCCCTGGGCTGGGACAGGGCTGGGAGCTGCACTCCAGGTGGGCTCTCACCTGTGCACAGGGGCAGGGTTGGTTTCTGGGCCACTTCTCCTCAAGACCTGTAGTTTATTTTCTCTTTTATTTTATTTTACTGCCTGGCACCCAGCTGCAGTTCCCTTTTCCCCTAAATGCACCTGGATTGGGATTCCTAATGAACAGGATTTTTGTTGCTCTTGGCCCTGGAGTGTGAGCAGCTTGCTCCAATATTTCTCTTTTTTATGGATGTCCATGTGAGTTTAATAAAGTTTTTTTTTTTGTCTGCTCGAGCTCTGCTGTTGTCTCCTCACTTGTAGGGAAGTGGGAAGCTGTGCCAGGAGTTTTCCTATTGAGGTCCAACAAAACACTGACCCGGGGAGCCAGAGGAATAACGGGGCCCCCTGTGGCCCTAAAGCAGCACTGGGAGCTTCATTAAAATTGATCTGCAATTCAGCAATTAATCAACACTCACCCAAGACAATGCAGTCAATTAATCAGGCACAAAATGCCCCATCCAGATCACAGGCCCAAGGTCTGGATAAAACCCAAGCCCAAGAGAAACTCTCAGTTCTTGGTCGACAGGGAAGGGCCAGGATGTTTCAGCACATGTAATTAGCAATCAATTACTCATTAGAGTTGCCCCACCAAGCAAACGGGGAGCACATCCAAGGGCTCTGATTCCCTCTGGATCCCTGGGCCCTGATTTCATTTTAAAAGCCCTTTTGGGGCCGTGCAAAAGGCAAAGAGCTCGTTCAGGCCCAGGGACTGTGGGGGTCAGTCCCAAACCAGTGGAATATCATGGAATCATGGAATTCCTGAGGGCAAGGGAGCCACAGGGACCCCCCAGTGCCAGCCCCCCAGCAACCCCAGCCTGGGCATCCCTGGCAGCGCTGTCCAAAGGCTCCTGGAGCTCTGGCAGCCTCGGGGCCGTGCCCATTCCCTGGGGAGCCTGGGCAGTGCGAGCAGCCTCTGGGGAAGAACCTTTCCCTAAAATCCATCCTAAATCCCTCCTGGGCCAGCTCCAGCTGCTCCCTGGGTGCTGTCCCTGTGCCAGAGCAGAGATCAGAGCTGTCCCTCTGAGGAGCTGCAGCCCCGGGGAGCTCTGCCCTCAGGCCCCTCTGCTCCCTCTCCTGCAGGATTTGCCCTTTCCCTGTGGGATAAAGCACCCTTCGTGCACAAATCCCAAACCTGCTGGGTGCAGCTGCCACATCAGACAGGGAGAGGATGGCAACGTCCTCCATGGACTGTCCCAAGCTCCCAGGGCAGGGCAGGAATTGGGAATTGTTTCCTGGCAGGGTGGGCAGGGGCTGGGATGGAATTGCCAGAGCAGCTGGGGCTGCCCCTGGATCCCTGGCAGTGCCCAAGGCCAGGTTGGACACTGGGGCTGGAGCAGCCTGGCACAGTGGGAGGTGTCCCTGCCATGGCAGGGCTGGCACTGGGTGGGTTTTAATCTCCCTTCCAACCCAAACCATTCCATAATTCTGTGATTTTTTTTTCTTCCCTTTCAAAGCAGAATCCTCTGGAATTTTTCCCAGTGTTTCCCTGCTCCTGCCTCAGGGTCCAGGACCTGCCAAGGTCAGCCTTGGACTGGATTTTCCAGCCCTGATGGGGTATCCATAATTCTGATGTCACATTTCCAGGACAGCCACACATTCCATACCCCACTCCTGTGATCCCAGGGTGCCTTTAGGTTTGGAAGTGCCAGGCAAAGCTTCCCAGAATCCCTGCAGGCAGGAATTAAACACATGAGGGCTGTAAAATAGACACAGATCAGGTGTCTCATCCTTAAAACATTAATTAATAATTGGAAAAAGAGGAAAAGAAAGGAACTTTGTTGGACCCCTTGGAATGAGAACCCCTATTCTCATATTCAGTGACAGGAATTCTGTGGGAATCTCTGCTGAGTGCTGCCCAAAATTTGGGTTTTCCATGAAATCTCATTGCTATTCAGAAACTCCCTTGTAAAATCCACGTTGTCCTGGAGAGTTAAACCAGGAGCACCCAGGAGATGCTGCTTCAGGGAGGATGAGCTTGAACTCCAGGGGAACATCGGGATGGTTGGGTGGAATTCTTGGCGAAACGGGATCCCATATCCAACAAACGAAAGCAAACCAGTGCCTAACTGGGAATTAGGACAATCCTTCTGGGGAAAACCTGCTGTCCTAAGGAGTGCTGCTGCTCCCTAGGGGAATTCACCAGCTGGGAAAGACTTTCCTCCTTCCAAAGGCTGAGCTTTGGCTCTGGAATCCCCCCTGGGCTGCCCAGGTGAGCCCAAGGTGCCTGTTCAGCCCCAGGGTTGGAACCACAGCCCAGAAATCCAAGGAAAACTGCGGGAAGGGAGCTCAGCCAGCTGGCTCAGGGGTTTTTTTATGCCCCTGCCTTTCAAATGGACACCAAAATAAAAAAGCAAAAATAAAAGCCCCTCCTTTGCGAGGAGAACAGCCTGGGAATATTTATTATTAAAAGGAGTGATGAAGCAGTTTCCATTCTTCCATTGTTCCTGCTTTTTTTCTTCTTTTCTCCTTGTAAAAACACCCGAATAAAAGCAATTTATTAAGAACTGGCATCGCCTCAAAATAGTTCCCCTTAATGTGAATGCTCTTAGTGACACTCTAAAATTTATTTACAGTTTCTCTTTTTGCTCATTGTTTGGATGGACCATAGGACACCAATAAAAAAAATAAAGGCATTATTTATGCTAAGCAGATGGAGCAGATGGAGCATTGGTGATAAGCAGCAGCTGGGCCTGATAAGCTGCCTTTAACTCAGGGTTTTCTTCGTGCCCACAGGTTTTTGGGGTTTTTTTGGAGCATTTTTTTTTCTGTCATCCAGCTTCTTTGGTATTAAAGGGATGTTAAATGTGGAAGTCTAAGTCCATGTTACTGAAAGAGTGAAGAATAAAGGACGAGCATCACCCTCAAAGCAGTCTCTGAGCATCCTGATGCCTTTCCCACTTGGGAAGAAAAGGAAAGCAAGACTGAAAAATAAAATCACAAAACCAAGGTGGGTTTAAAGCACAGTGTGGAAAACCCCACCAGAGTGAGCAGAGAACGGAAATCCTGCCTGGATTCACCTCCAGAGGTGTCCCCCCAGGGCTGCCAAATAATGGAATGATGGAAAATCCTGAGCTGGGAGGGACCCCCAGGGATCCCCCAGTGCCAGACCCCCACCAAGCCCACCCTGGGCACCCCTGGCAGCGCTGTCCAAAGGCTCCTGGAGCTCTGGCAGCCTCGGGGCCGTGCCCATTCCCTGCCCAGCACCCTCTGGGGAAGAGCCTTTCCCTAAAATCCACCCTAAATCCCTCCTGGCCCAGCTCCAGCTGCTCCCTGGGTGCCGTCCCTTTGCAGGCAGTGAAGGACACGGAATTCCCAGTTCCAGGTGTTCCGTGCTGGGTTCATGATCCCTTCTCCCCGGGAGGAGCCAGGCTGGGCTGTGGGTGGTCTGAACCACGAGTCCCTGTCCAGCCAAGGAGATGAGAGCAGGGGAGCAGGACACAGCTGGATGCTCCCGAGCCTCCTGCCCGGGGCTCTCCTGCACAATCCCTTCCATTGATGTTCCTTGGGTCTCATCCTAGAAAGGATCCAGTGAACTCCGAGGGGAAGAAGAAGGGAATGGAAAGAGAGAAAACAAAAACTGCCACGATAAATTTGGCCACATGTTGTCCCAAGGAGAAAGCTGGGCCAGGTGCAGGGCCGTGGTTAGGATCAAGTGTTGGGAATGGCTCCAAGGGCTTCAGCTGAGCTGACTGCAGAGGCTCTGGGGTTGTGGACAATGAGGCAGCTCAGCAATCCTGACCTTCACCTTCCTGGCAGTGCATGAGTCATGGATCGGAGAAGGTCAGAGCCTTGGATTCTTGGAATGGAACAGAAGATTGGGATTAGTCTGGGCAGAGCTGGGGATCAGGAGAGGGACTGGGATTGGGATTGTGCCCCTGTGCCCCCACAGGTGAGAGCCCACCTGCAGAGCTGCCCCAGCCCTGTCCCAGCCCAGGGAGGAGCTGGAGCTGCTGCAGAGAGCCCAGAGGAGGCTCCAGGATGAGCAGAGGGCTGGAGCAGCTCTGCTGGGAGGAAAGGCTGGCACAGCTGGCATTGTTCACCTGCACAGGAGAAGCTTTGGGCTGAGCTCAGGGTGGCCTTGCAGGGCCTGGAGGAGCCCCAGGAAAGCTGGAGAGAGACAATTTCCA
Source organism: Vidua macroura (assembly GCF_024509145.1). Classification (NCBI taxonomy): domain Eukaryota; kingdom Metazoa; phylum Chordata; class Aves; order Passeriformes; family Viduidae; genus Vidua; species Vidua macroura. The sequence continues at coordinate 1,356,003 of NC_071572.1, read as the reverse complement.
GGGGATGCAGGGACAGGACACAGGGAATGGCCTCAAAGTGAAAAGTTACAGGTTTAGATCAAATATTAGGAAAAATTTCCCCCCTGTGAGGGCGGGCAGGCCCTGGCACAGGGTGCCCAGAGCAGCTGGGGCTGCCCCTGGATCCCTGGCAGTGCCCAAGGCCAGGTTGGACACTGGGGCTGGAGCAGCCTGGCACAGTGGGAGGTGTCCCTGCCATGGCAGGGCTGGCATTGGGTGGGCTCTGAGGTCCCTTCCAACCCAAACCAGTCTGGAATTCCCTGACATTTTAAATCCTGTTTCAATGCCCTGGGAGCAATGGTTCCCAAGAGAACCATCAGGGTCAAAGCTGGACTTTCTGCAGAGCTTCAGCCGTGTCAGATGAGGAAACCATGGGCTGCTACCAGGCTTTTGAGGGAGAAACTGGTGAGAGCAAGAATCCAGGTGTGCTGATGTCCCTGACACATGGGATGCACAAGAGGGTTTTGGTGGGAAAACCAGGACTGGAAAAAGAACCCAAAACACTTTTGTATCCCACCTGCTGACAATTCCCAGCTTGTCCTCCCGACAGAACTGCCTGGGAATAGGTGTCAGGACAATTCTTGGACTATAAGAGCCAATAAATCTTACTAAAGACAATCAAGGGGAAAAAAATATATATTCTAGGTCCTTCCTCCCCTCAGGAAAGCAAGGAGAATCCAGAACAGCTTCCAAATAATCCATTGGATTTTCACCCACCTCTTCCACCCCTTTGGCGTGGAAGGATTTCACTGGTTTTTTGTTATTTCAGTTGCAAGAAAATTCCCTTTGAAGGGAAAAAAGTGTCCAGGTGAAAGCATTCCAGATATTCCCAGCTTCCTATCTCCCTGGAAAAAAAAAAAAACTTGGGAGAGGGAAAATGGACACCTGGCTCCTGAGCTGGATCTTTCCTGAGGTATCCCTTGGTTCTTTTACTCAATCCTTTGTTTGGGAGGCATCTCCACCCCCTTGGGCGAGGAATTCAAACCAGAGCCTTTCCCAGAATATCCACATTTATGGAAGCTTCCCTTCCCTGGAGGAGAAGGAATTAAAACCTCTGGGAATGATTTAGAACTTTATGGAGCTGAGCCAGAAATTCCAAAAAAAAACAAAAAACAAAAACCAAACCAAAAGGGTTTTGCATGGCTATAAATCAGCTGGGCTGGTGGATGTGAAGAGACAACTGACCCAAAGAGGCACCCAGGGCTGGATGAGTGGGATTTCTGGGAAAGCCATGGAAAAAAAGAGTTGGATTTTTAAGAGCTGTGTCTCTTCATCACTTGGAGGCCTGGGTCGCTGTGGTGGTTTTGTTTCTCTACACTGTCACTAGAAAAGAAAGGGTTGTGGGGGGAGGAGAAGCGTTCTGAAAATTTTGTTCTGATTCTTATTATTCTTTCTTTTAGTTACCGTTGATAAATTTTTCTTTATGCCCTTTTAAGGTTATTCTTTCTTTTAGTTACCGTTGATAAATTTTTCTTTATGCCCTTTTAAGGTTTTAAACCTGCTTTAGCTTTCTCCCAATCCTACCTGACAGCAAAGGAAGTAAATACGTCAGCAATTAAACACACCACACTCGTTTAGTACATCAAGAAATCTCGGAACTGAAAAAAAAATCTCAAATTAGCAAACCCAAACCACTACTCAAAATTAGTGTTTCCACCCAATTCAAACTAAAAACCACCACAGTCACTCAGGTGCTTTTCCCCATCCTGCCTGCTGGGGAAATATTACGGAATTTTCTTCTCTTTTCCATTGGAATAGTTTGGGCTGTTCAGTTGGAACGGAACCAAAGCTTTTTGCTCTGTGTTTTAAGTGCCCAACTCTTGGAATTCCAGTAACAGGAAAAGATAGAAAATGTTGAATAAACACTGGGGTAATTCCAGTAATATTGGGAGCACCTGGCACTGGAGAAGCACAGCCCCTGGAACTGGCAGAAATTCCTTCTTCCAGAGGTAGATGGATGCTTCCCATGCCTGAGTTTTCCATCAGATCCTGCACAGAAGGATCAGAAATCGGTTTAAAATGCTCCATCCCAAGTCCCTTTGTCCTTCTGGCCGAGGAATTACTCAGGGTGACACAAATTTATCACCTCCAACAGTCCAGGGCATCCAGTCTGGGAAATGGAGGGATTGGGAAAGTCACCCCGCTCGTCTCCGCGCAAAATTCCCAAATTATTGCCAAAACAATAATTTTGGAGAGTCCAACACTGCCAGAGCTCCTGAACTGCAGCCACTTTTCTTTTTTTCCCCCCCATTTATCCCCTTTTTTTTATGCCTTTGATGAACTTTAAAACGAGGTCCAAATTTGGGCCTGGCTGGTGGCAGCTGAGCATTTTAACACCCCTGGAATTCGCAGGATGGATCTCGTTAACAAAAGTCTAAAATAAGCATTTTAGATTTCAGCAGGGGAATAAAGAGCTTTGGTTTAGGGTAAATTTAGGAGAAAATTTTTGAAGGGTTTTTTTTTTTAGAAAGTAGATTTAAGTGGGGCTTTTTTTAATTGGTTTGGGAAAATATTTCTTTGGAGAAAAGCGGAAAAATTGTTTATTTAGTAGGTAAAGTATTTATTAGTATAAAAAATATTAAATAATAAAATTTTTGGTTGTTTCAAAGAGATGATAAATTTAGAAGGGTTTTTTTTGCGGGTTGTAGGTTGGTTTATTTAATTTTTTTATTAGTTTTTTTTGGTGTTATAAATGTTGTGGCTTAGGCTTGGTTTGGTGGGTTATAGGTGTGAGTTGGTGGTGGGTTTTTTGGGGTGTTTAGTTTAGGGTAGGTTTAAATAGTTTTAAGGAAAAAAAAATACTATTTAGGGGTTTTTTCTGGGTTTTTTTTTTTTTTTGTTTGTTTTTTTGGGGTTTTGTTTTGTTTTTTTTTTTGGGGGTTTATTGGGGTTTTTTTGTTTGTTTGTTTGTTTTTGTGGGGTTTTTTTGTTTGTTTTTTGGAGGTTTTTTTTTGTTTTTTTGGTTTGTTTTTTTGTTTATTTTTGGGTTTTTTTAGTTAAAAACTATTGTGCTTATTCCTGTTCCATAACAAAGATAAGAGCAAACCTTTCCTTGCCGGGAGAGGTTTTCTAGCAGGATGATTCCCTAGGGATGAACTTCAGGAGAAGCATCCCAGTGTTTGTTCACCCTCTGTGCTATGGCAGAGTGGGAGAGGAGGACAAATTCCTGCTGCTTTAGGGAGGTTTTGTCACTGCTCAGTTATTTCCTGCTTATTTTGGGATCCAGCTGGATCCCAGTGCCACCTACAACCTTGGGAATGCAGGATATCAACCCACACCTCTTCGGGGGTGAAATCCTTGGAGCTTCAGACTTTTCCAGGGAGGGATTTTCACTTTGGCCAAGACAACCTTGACCTTCTTTTATTTCAGCTCTTCCTCTCCCAGAGTCCCTTGGGGCAGTTTGGGAAATTGGGATGAGCATCCGTGATTCCCATGGGATCACGCCAGCCCAGAGTTATCTCCAGGCTTTGGGAAAGATCTGTTGCTCTCCTAAGCTTGTGAGCAATCCTCGTTGCTGAAAGGTTCATGAACTGCCCGCCCAGAATTTTCTGGCACAAAATGGTCATTCCAGGAATTCCCACCGGCTCCTCCAATCCTGAGAAGGTCCCAGAACCACTGGAAAACCTCAGGCATCCCTCAGGCTGGGTTGGCCAGCATGGATCTACATCCACATTAACAGCCAGCACGAACTGTCCTGGTTTTCCTTGGATCTCCTGGATTCCAAGGGTGCCTTCTCTGGGCCCACAGATCTTGTTGGCACCAGGAGAAACATCCGTGAGATGTCTGGAAAACCAGCAGATGAGCCATCAACCCAAATTTTCCCTCTCCCACGCAAGAAAACTTCCCTCAGAGGTGACTTCCTGCTCCAGGTTTTCCTTGCCATCCCTTTCCTCGTGCTCTTGTCACCCCATTCCTGCTTCTCTCTCAGTCCTTGGCAGACAACAGCTCGAAAATCCCTGGCAGATCCCTCAAATCCCCGAGGACTGAGGCAAACTTGCCCAAAACACCCGTGGAGCTCTTGGGATGTGCTCCGGCTTCTCCCACCAAGTGGCAAAACCCAACCAGAAGGACTCAGCTGCAAGGGAAAGGAAAAGCAAATCCATCAGGAAAGGCTGGAATGGCTTCAGAGTGCCACTGAGATTTGAGGGGAGCCCGGGATGGGGTGGGGCTGCACAGGATCCAGCTGTGCCAGGACATCCAGCACATTCCCAGGTGGCACCTGGGATGAGGGACAAACACGGGACACCAGTGATGCCTTGGGAAAGCTGACCTACAACAGAGGCTGGACAGAGTTAAAGAATAAAGTAGATTTATTAGAATAATAAAGACTAAATAAATAATAATGTAGTGATAAATCATTGTATATATAATAATATATTTCTATAGTATATATTATTGTGTTAGAATAAATTTAATAATGTAATAATAATGAAATGTAACTATTTATTAAAATATATTTTTATTAAAATATATTTAATGTATATTTATATTTATATTTATATTTATATTTATATTTTTATCGATATATATCTATATCTATATCTCTATATCTATATCTATATCTATATCTATATTTATTAAAAGATATTTTAATAAATCTTTTAATAAAGATTTATTCAAAGGATCTCCTCCATGGATCCACCTTGGGCAGCACCAGAGCCCAGCCAGGGCTGCACCCAAGAGGAACCAAAATGGTCCCAAAATGAACCCAAGATGAACCCAAATGGTCCCAAAATGCACGAGCGCTCCCGGGGGCTCTCACTGGGATCAGCTCTGCTCCATTTGCACCTTGCAGTTCATTGTCCCATTCCAGCTTTAGCCCAGGCACTCCCATCCTGCTTGTTTTTCTCTCTCCAGCCCACGCTGTTTGTGCTCCTGGGCCTGAGCTTTGGATCATTTGTCCTTGGTGCCCAGCTGGAGCAGGAATTGTTTTGTCTCCCTGCTCTGTGAACAGAGCTCACCATCCCATAATATGAATCCCAGACCCACACACTGAAGCAGCACAGAATGTGAAAAATATAAAATCGAAACCTGAGGCATCACCAGCACAGATGAGGTGCTGGGGAGCAGGAAAAGGGATGGGAGCAGGGAATGCTCAGCCTGGACAAGGAACGAATCCCGGCCACGTGAGCACCCACATGGGACAGGGAGTGGGAATCAGGGAAAAGCACGGCCTGGAAATACTAAGGGGGACTTCCAGTGTGTGGAGGGGATGGGGAGGGATTTGTCACAGGAGCATGGTGGGACAGGACAAGGGCAAATGGTTTAAAACTGCGGGAAAATAGAGTTAGGTGGGATTTTGGGAATTGTTCCCTGGCAGGGTGGGCAGGGGCTGGGATGGAATTGCCAGAGCAGCTGGGGCTGCCCCTGGATCCCTGGCAGTGCCCAAGGCCAGGTTGGACACTGGGGCTGGAGCAGCCTGGCACAGTGGGAGGTGTCCCTTTCCAAACCAGGGATTCCACAACAAATTTGGGAAGAGTTTCCCCCTGGTGAGCCGGGTTTGCATTCCCAGCCTGGCGGCTGCGCTCTCCTTAGGGATCACATCCCCAGCCTTCCCCACGGCCAGCTCAGCTTCCCTGGCCCCATGTCCATGGAGAGGCTGGGAAATCCCCCTTGCTCATCCCAAAGCGCCCAATTGTTCCACGGGTAAATTAATTTATTTTCTGTTTTTGTGCATCTTTCTCTGACACTTCCACAATCCCTCTGGGAAAATCCCTCTGGGCTGCTCCTGTCTCCTCCTAGAAGTCCCCACAAAACGACCCCGGATTGTGTGGGGGCTTCCAGAGGCTTTGAGAATAACAACAACAAAAATGAGCAGCACTGAAGAAATTCAGTGATGCCAGAAATTCCCCCTTCCCAAGGCTGTCTCCTGCACCTTGGACTGATGGGATGCAATTCCAGACAAAAATTCCCAGGAATTTCTTGCTCTGTGTTGGGATTTCATTGTCTGGAGCTGAGGTCTGGGAGCAGAAAGGGGAGGAGGGAGCTGTGCATCCTCTCACCCTCTAAATTCAAATAACTCCCGATTTTTTTGCATCATTCCCAACACTTTTTATTCTGGAATGAGCAAATCACAAATTAGGAATTCAGGCTGGGATTGCCTCCTTCCCACTGCCATTGCTTTCCTCAAAGTATTGCCACAAATCCATCAAGAGCACAGCAAAACACTGGAATTAAGGAATGAAGGAACTGAAGCTACTCTTGAAGGCTTTTAAATATTATTATTATTTATTAAAATAGAAATGTATTATTATTATTATTATTATTATTATTATTATTATTATTATTATTATTATGTTCCAGTATCTCCTGGGAACATTTTTCTCTTCCAAGGATGCAAAAAAAGGTCCTGAGACAACTGAAAGAGCAAGAAAAATCTGAAAAAGAAGAAGAAGAAGAAGAAGAAGAAGAAGAAGAAGAAGAAGAAGATGATGATGATGATGATGATGATGATGGTTTTTAGGATGTGGGATTCATGTGGAATTATTACCAAATGATTACAAAATATTACTAATTATTACTAAATAGTTCTCAGCCAGGATGGTTTTTTACTTTTTACCAAATTAAGATGGATAAAAGGATGGAAAACCATCATTTGATAACGACATGGAAAATAAAATATACTCCCTGCGAGTTTAAAGAGAGAATGTTGGGATGACTGGGAATATTAGGCTGGAATAAAGAGGATTTTTATTTAATTTTTCCTTAATTCTGCAGGACTCTGCAGTGCCTCATCCCCTGGGACAACCAGCAGCAATGGCAGGATATTCCTGGCACTCCAGTTACGCAGCAGGTCCTATCAAATCCTCTTATCACTTCCAATCCAGCTGAAATAGGAACTTTTTCCTGTATTTATTTGCAGCAAACCCAAACACTGAGGCTGGAAAACCCCAGAGGCCAAGGGAGATGTTGGATTTAATCCAAAGGGAAACAAATCCTGGCTCACTCAGAGCTGTTTGTTACTGGAAATTGCAAAAATGGGAATGTTTCACTTTAGGACAGTCAAAATATTCCTGTTTTTCCCCCTTTTTTAAAATCCTATTTGGGGTTTGTTTGTGTTTTTGGCTGAAGGAATTGGGTGAGTTTGACATGACACTTCATGAAGGCTGTGGGAAGGAAAATAGAAGGAAGAAGAGGGCCTGAGAATGATCCAGGGGTTGGCAAATAACTCCTGGAATGACAGGCAAGATTGATAGGCAATAGGAAATAACCCAGACTTCCCAGGTTTGGGAATATTTTTAAGCATCTCCCAGTTTCCAGCACACGACCATTCCCAAAATCCCATCCCTGACTGGGTGAACAGGATCCTAAATCACCTCCTTCCCTTAGTGACGGAATAAATTCACTTTCCTTCTCCCAGAGCCCTGGAACTGAGGGATGAAAGGGATGAACCTGCCATAAAATTTGGTTTTTGCTGGGAAAAAAAGTGGGGAGGGATGGAAAGCCAGTGTGTGTTGGTATATAAAATTATATTAAAATGATATATTATAAATCTATTATAAAAGAGGTGACAAAAAAAAATTCTATAAATTACATAAAAAATAAACCATGAGGAAAATGGAACGAGAAGAGAACTCACAAAAATCAGGAGGTGACAGAAAAGATAAGGGGACAAGAGGCAGAAGTTGTCACCTCAAAACAACGTCCCTGCCCTGGGTAGGCCACAAATTTCTGCCAGCAGGGAAGGATTTTCTCCCTCACACCTCCTGGCTTTATCCAGGAGTTTTTAATTCCCCTCTCCCTGAAGAATTCAATGTTCCAGTGGTGGAAGGTGGCTCTTCCCAAATCCCAAATTAATTTGGGGTTGGCGGGAGCTCCTCGGGGTTCATTTGTCCCCTCACAGCCGGACTCCATTTTGTGAAGTCTCACTCCAGTAAAAAATTCAGCCATTGGAGCTCTCAGCGGAGCCAAACCACTTCTCCAGGTTGTTTTTAAGGAAGTTTTGAAATGAAAACGTTTGAAAAATGCCAAGGTTTTCCTGGATTTTCAGGTCACTGACGCTCATCAGGGATCAGGGGGTGTCAGGAGCGGAGCAGGGCCTCGGGGACGCGCAGGAGGTTGTGGTGCCTCAGAACTTGGGCACTGCAGGAATTCTGTGCACAAATTGCTCCTTGTGGAACTCCCTGTCACATCCACACACTGCCCTGATGGATCTCCTCAGGAATTTCTCCTAAATTCCCCAGAAACCTCTGGATCCCCCCAGTGGGAATCACCCCAAAACTTGATTTCTGATTTCCACACCCAGCCCTGACCCAGCCTTGGCTGAAGCTGCTTCACCCTCACTTCCCATGGGAAGAACATGCAAAAATTCCACAGAATTTTGATCCGTTTCCACAGAAGATGATCCTTCCTCCCTTTGGGAGTGCCCTGGCTCTGGCTGCAGCTCTGGGATGGATTTCCAGGGTGCTGCTGGAATGCTGGAGGAGCTGCAGTGCTGGGAGCGTTTCCTTGGCCTCTTTGCCAGAACAATTCCATGTATTCCTTTCATCTCCCTCAGAAGTGCTCTGTTCTCCAGGAAATGCAAATCCAGTTTAAAGTTTTCCTAGATTTCTTTCCCCCTTCCACCCAAGGGATTGTTTTGACCGTTTGAGCAACCACAAAGAACAAATCAGTGACAGGAAAAGGGGGATTTCTGTCTGCCACAGGAATCAGCGGGGCAGTGGATGGAATAACCCCACTCCAAGTTTATCCATGGATAAAAGCTTCATTTGGCACTGGTGCTTTTGGGAAGATCCTCCAGGCCAAAGTGTGAACACCAGAAATGGGAGTTTATGTGAACCGAACCTCGCCTTTCCAAATCTGTCCTTCACCAAAGGAATCACGGAATGGTTGGGTTGGAAAGGGCTGAAGGACCATTTAATCCAACATGGGCAGGGATATTTCCATGGCACCTTCCCCCTCCCAGGAGAAAGAGTGGCCAGCAGGTAGGGAAAGGAGTTTAAAATAAACTTTAGAGCTGGAAAGCTCTTCTTTCCCCTTATCCATCACGGAATAAAGATGGATAAAATGTGGCCTCGATGTCCCTAAAGCCAGGCCCAACTCCCAGCATTTCATTCCTGTGTAAAGCCCCCATCCAACATTAACATCAAACACACAGATTCCATTTTCCATTTCTGTTTTTGCTGCAGAGAAGCCTGAGGTGACCATCCAGATGGAAAATTATTCCAAGTTTGGCACCAAAGGCTGCTCTGGTTTCCCAATAAACCATTTGTCCTGGTTATTTATTGGCCCATTTATGTCCAGCTCTGAGGACAAATTCTGCTCAGAGCTAGGCAAGAGTGATCCCATGAAGGCACAGGAAGGAGCAGGATCTCACCCTGAAACACCTCCAGGAGCATTTGGAAACACCTTGGACTTAATTTTACACGCACTTGCTCAGGGTCTGGACGTTCTGGATGGGAAATAAGTGGGAAAATGATTGGAAAGATGGAAACAGTTTTGGTTGGCGCAATCAGAATTAAAAACCAACCAACCAAAAAAAAAAAAAAATACCCAAACCAAAGAAACAAATAAACACAAACACTTCCCCCCCTCAAAAAAAAAAATAATAATAACACAAAACACCCTCTCAAAAAAAAAAAAAAAAAAAAAAAAAAAAAAAAAAAAAAAAGACAAATGACATTTAATTTTCCAAGGATTTCAATCATTGGATTTCCCCAGGAACTGGAATTTTTTCCAGGCAATGAAAAGGGTTTGGGAGTTTGCACATGGCAGCACAGCCCCACCTCCTCAAGTGCCAGAATATTCCAGATATTCCAGAGAATCCCAGAATCAGCTGGGATCCTACAAGAATTATCCAGTCCAGCTCCTGGCCCTGAGTCTGGGATGAGTCCAGGAATGATCACAAGAACTGGGTTAGGCTTGGGAGGCAGCTGAGCCTGGAGCAGAACTTGTGGATCATGGATAAGGTATGGGAAGGAGCATGGAGAGGATGGAGGTTCCTACTGTAAATCCCAGTTCTGCAAATCCCAAATCTGCAAATCCCAGCTCTGCAAATCCCAACTCTGCAAACCCCAGCTCTGTAAATCCCTACTCTGTAAATCCCCACTCTGTAAATCCCCACACTTCAAGTCCCAACTCTGTAAATCCCAGCTCTGCAAATCCCAATTCTGTAAATCCCAGTTCTGCAAATCCCAGCTCTGCAAATCCCAGCTCTGCAAATCCTAAATCTGTAAATCCCAGCTCTGTAAATCTCTACTCTGTAAATCCCCGCACTGCAAGTCCCAACTCTGTAAATCCCAGCTCTGTAAATCCCAGCTCTGCAAATCCCAATTCTGTAAATCCCAGCTCTGCAAATCCCAGTTTTGTAAATCCCAACTCTATAAATCTCAACTCCGTAAATCCCAACTCTGTAAATCCCCACACTGTGTATCCCAACTCTGTAAATCCCAGCTCTGTAAATCCCCACACTGTGTATCCCAACTCTGTAAATCCCAGCTCTGTAAATCCCCACATTGCAAATCCCAGTTTTGTAAATCCCAACTCTATAAATCTCAACTCTGTAAATCCCAGCTCTGTAAATCCCCACATTGCAAATTCCAATTCTCTAAACCCCAGCTCTGTAAATCACCGCACTAAATCCCAACTCTGTAAAATCCAGTCTGTAAATCCCCACACTGCAAAATCCCACATGTAAATCCCAACTCTGTAAATCCCAGCTCTGCAAACCCCAGGTCTGTAAATCCCAGGTCTGTAAATCCCAGCTCTGCAAACCCCAGGTCTGTAAATCCCAACTCTGCAAATCCCAACTCTGTAAATCCCCACTCTCCAACCTCTCATCTTTAAAGAGGAACCCCAGGGAGGCAGGGCTTGGAGAACATTTGGAAAAACCAACAGGGATGAATCCTCGTGGTGGAGGGAGGAAGGGGTGTGAGCGAGGAGGGAGGGCTGGGATTGGAGGGGGGGATTTTGTGGCATGTCCCAGCCCATGGAAGGAGGTGGGAGTGGATGATCCATGAGCCCAAATCATTCCGTGATCCTGGAAAAAAACAGCCCAACCTCATCATCCCTGGGAGCTTCCAAAGCAAAACGTGCAAGGAAAACCCTGAATTTATCAGGGTTCATCCTGCTGATCCCACGTGGAATAAAATACAGGAGCAAACTGTTGCCTGCTGGATTTTCTTGCCTTGAGATCCAGGGTGGAAAGCAGCAAATAACATTTTCCTCTGGTGGCTGGACACATCTTAGGGAAAGAGAATTCCTTGGTGTTTCTAAGGAATTTGAAAAGCTGGCTTCTGGGGAAGAGGGAGCAAAGAATTCCAGAAGAGGAAGGAACTCCATGGAAATCAAGTCTCTGCCTTCAGTTATCACACGAGGAAATCATGGAGAGACCAAGCCTAGTGAAAAAATAAAATCAGTATAGGGGGAAAAAGGGAATCCATTGGAAGCAGAATCAGGAACTGAGGGGGGAAATGGAGCAAGAGGAAAAGGAAGGAACGAGGATGAACCATGAACAGATGTGAGGAATGAATTGCTGGACAATGCCCAGAAACATCTGAAAACTGGGAAAAGAGGCAGAAAAAGGAAAGGAAAGAAGCCAAAAAGCACAAAAACGCTGTTTTTATCTCCTCAGGATTTGTTTGTAGCTGTTCTGAGAACCCGACTTTGCTTTCCAGAACCACTCAGGAATTTTGTTGGAAGCTCCTGTGAACAAACCACACCTCCAGGAGGTTCTCCTGTTGTTAACCCCACTCCTGCAGTGGTGTCCCCACTCCGTCAGGGCTGGTCCATGGACATTTTCCCTCTGCTGTGGGAGGCCTCTGGGAGTTGCCACAAGGAGCAGGAGAAATCCAAACCAGCTCTACTTCTCACTAACAGTGAAATGTGGGCAGCAGGCACAGAAGCAGCTCTTCCCTGGATCCAGGTTTATGTCCTGAATTCCTTGTTCTTTTTAGCAGGACAAGGAACATCCCCTGGGGCTCTGCAGCTGGAGAAACATCTCAACACAACAAAGGAACTTCTTTTTTTTTCTCACTTTGCATTCTGCCCCTTTGTATTGTTGTGAAGTAATTCTTCATCCCAGTTATTCCAGAGGGTGGAAAATCTTTGTTCCTTTGGAGGATTTTCCTCAGGCTGGGAGATTTTTTTTCTCCTCTGTAGTTAAAAAACCACCCAAACACACACACACACACCATAATTTGGGATTTAATCAGCATTGGAATCGTGGAATCACTGAATGGGTTGGGAGGGACATTAAGGATCATCCCATCCCACCCCTGCCATGGCAACGACAGCTTCCACTGTCCCAGGCAGCTCCAAGCCCCATCCAAGCTGGCCTGGGACACTTCCAGGGATCCAGGGCAGCCACAGCTGCTCTGGGAAACATTTTAGTTCTCCTAAAACCCGCTTTAAAACTTTGCTTTCCACCAGTTTTTTAGGCCTTTCCTTCCATGAGGCCTCAGCTCCCTCAGAGGTGATGAAACACTTGACAAATTTATAATCAATCTCGTGAAGAGCTCTCAGCCCCAGGAGCTGGAGCTATTCCCTTCTTTGCCAGAAGTGTTTATGGGATAACACTTGTGGGATTTAAAAAAGTACAGCCTGAAAATGTGGGCAAAAAAATCCCAGAAATGCCTGACCTTGGATCTCCAGAGGGATGAGGAGTCCCTGTGTGATCCCCGTGCCCCCCTGGCAGAGGGTTTGTCCTGGACTTGTGTGACACAAACCAACGAGGAGCAGGATCTGTGTCTTTCCAGGTGCAGCTGGAACACTTCAGAGCCTTCCTGGGGTTCATTAGTCCAGGTGTTAATGAGTTTTTGTTTACACTGCACATTCAAGGCACAATTACAGCCGTGCTTGTAAGGGAGGGGTTAAACTGAGTCTGTTATTTTGTGGAAAAATTGAAGGATCCTGGTTTGTTTCCTCCTGGTTTTTTCTCCAGGCACTTAAAAATCCCTTCTTCCTCTTCCAAGGACTTACCTGACACTCTGGAAGAGATTATGCAAACCAGGTTTTCATGGAGTCATGGAATGGTTTGGGGTGGAGGGGATTTTAAGGATCATCCTATTCCACTCCCTGCCATGGTGTCTGGGTTTGAAAAGCTAAGGAAGGCAGGAGCCTCCCTTGAAATGTAAAATGCAAACCCCCTCCTCTGAATTGTTATAATTTTGAAATTAAGGGGCTCTCAGGCAAAGATATGGGAGCAGGAATAACAGCTCTTTATTAGGAAAATTAAAAATACAAATGCAATAGTAAAAAAAAAAAAAAACAAAAAAAACCAGAAAACAAACCAGTGCCAGGGTCAGAGCAGGCCCTGGCAGGCTGTGTGTCAGGGTGGTGGCAGCAGTGCCATTCCATGGGGGCTCAGCCCTCCTGCAGTGCCAGCTGTGCTTCTGCTGGAGCAGGATCCTGGACAAGGCTGGAGTTTTCCTCTGGAGCTCCAGGGCTGGTGTGGATGGGCCTGGGCTTCCTCTGGGAATGCAGTGGGGCAGAAAGCTGCTCCTCTGGGAATGCAGTGGGGCAGAAAGCTGCTCCTCTGGGAATGCAGTGGGGCAGAAAGCTGCTCCTCTGGGAATGCAGTGGGGCAGAAAGCTGCTCCTCTGGGAATGCAGTGGGCACAGGCTGCTGTGGTGTCCCAAAGCCTCAGATTGTATCCAGGTAGGAATGCTTGGCTCCTCCCCTGGGCACAGCATCTCCCCGTGGGATGATGGAATTTTCTCAGCCATGCAGGGATACTCAGTGGCCATGAACAGGAGATAATTAATAATTAATGGCCCATGGACAGCAGAAAATTAATAATTAATGGCCCATGAACAGAAGAGATCTCCTGGAGGGAGGATTGGCTGTGGGAGAGATAAAGAAAAAACTGCCCAGGGAACAGCAGAGAACTGCCCCAGCTCTGATGGGAACAGAACACACACCCAGCTGAAACTGAGACACACGGCAGGGACACCTCCCACTGTGCCAGGCTGCTCCAACCTGGCCTTGGGCACTGCCAGGGATCCAGGGGCAGCCCCAGCTGCTCTGGGAATTCCATCCCAGCCCCTGCCCACCCTGCCAGGGAACAATTCCCCATTCCCAATCTCCCATCCAGCCCTGCCCTCTGGCACTGGGAGCCATTCCCTGGCTCCTGCCCCTCCAGGCCTTGTCCCCAGTCCCTCTGCAGCTCTCCTGGAGCCCCTTCAGGCCCTGCCAGGGGCTCTGAGCTCTCCCTGGAGCTTCTCCTCTCCAGGTGAGCACCCCCAGCTCTCCCAGCCTGGCTCCAGAGGGGCTCCAGCCCTGGAGCAGCTCCGTGGCCTCCTCCGGGTTTGTTCCAAGAGCTCCACATCTTTCCTGCGGGGAAAATGAGGCATTTTTGATTTGATGTTAGAATTTGGGATTCCAGTTTTATCCACCTGCCTGGAGCCTTCTCTCCCTGGATCCTTCTCCCCTCCGGGCTGAGCATCCCCGTGGGCCAGAATCCCATTTTAGGGGACAGGTCCCATTTCCATCCCGGAGAATTCCTAAACTCCAGAGCTACACAACATCAAAAATGAGGAAAATCAGCCTGGCCCAAAACCCTTACTGCTCAATTACCCTGTTAATTACCTAAATCCTTTTACCCATGAGGAATATCCCAGTTCCATCACTTTTACGGGCTTTAACAGCGGAAGTTTTATAATTCGGAAGATCCTGTTTCAAAATAAAATTAAAATGAGCTGATTTTTCAGGGAATTGTCCCATGTTTAGAGATGATTGTGTGTCCTGCTGAGCTGCTGTTTAGGAGAATTATTTGCTGTCTCCAATGCCAAATAAAGCTGTTATATCTTATCTCTGATGAGGATTAATTAAAATAAATCAATTTTTAAAATCCCATTTTGCACTCTGTTCTTTCCTCACAACTAAAAATGATTTAAAATGTAATTATTTTATGCAAAGCATTGTTGTAAAAGATAAAGACTATAAATAATAATACCCAAAAAATAAATTTTGCAAAGACTTTTCCATCTTCTGAACTTCCCAATTTTGCTGATTTCTTGGAATACACTTTATTTTTTCCTTGAGGAGGAAATTCAAGATATATTTTAAATTTCCAAATCCTCCTGTCACCCTAACTTATAAAATATAATTTAATTTTCTTAAAATCATTACAGATATCAGTGATATCAATCATAAACCACTGGGTGAATTACATAAATGGCTGCATAAATTCATTTTTAATGAAATTTTTATCCTTTTTTTTTTTTTTTTTTTAAGGAAACCACACTAGTGTATTCATTTTACATTTTCACTGCAACCTTTTCAAACAAACTTGACAGAAATGTCCAAGATATTCCATTCCCCCAGAATTCCCTGGCTGGCAGTGAAGGAAACTCTTGGATTAATGTAAATTACTCCAAGGGATTAAAAAGGACCAGAGAAACCATCCCCAAAAAAAAAAAAAAAAAAAAAAAAGATGGATCAGAGAAAACAATTCCTTCTCTATTCTGTGTCTCTCCACAATTCCCTTTTTTTTTTTTTTTTTTTTTTTTTGACAGAGCAGAATATTCCCAAAAGTCCCAGTGCTTGAAAAGTTCATTTTGGACTCCAGCACCAACATATCAACGTTTTCCGCTCTTTCTCTTGGAGTGGGAAGGAAATTCAGTTATTCCCTGGGAATTGGGTAAATTCTGGGATGGCACAAGGGATTCCTTCGATCTTCTCCCTCCTGCTCCATTCCTTGGGATTGCTGAGGCCTCCTGGGCAGAGCAGAGTGTCCAGCTTGGGTTAGGGTGCGGAATCCTTGTAGAAAAAAAAAAAAAAAAAAAAAAAAAGAAAAAAAAATTAAATTAAAAAAAAAATTAAATTAAATTAAATTAAATTAAAAAATAATAAAAATAAAATAAAATAAAATAAAATAAAATAAAATAAAATAAAATAAAATAAAATAAAATAAAATAGAAATAATAAAGAAATAAAACAAACTAAACAAAAGTAAACTAAACTAAACTAAACTAAACTAAACTAAACTAAACTAAACTAAACTAAACTAAACTAAACTAAAATAAAATAAAATAAAATAAAATAAAATAAATAGACAAGGCTTAATTCCAATACCCTCAGAGCTAAAAAGTCCTCGATTAAGCCAGGACAGAGTTGAGGCATCTGGAACTGAGGCCGTACTTATCCCAGTGATGGGAATCTCCTCTAGGGATGTTTGGAAGTCTCCTCCAGGGATGTTTGGGAATCTCCTCAAGTGGTGATTGGGGATCTCCTCAAGAAGTGTTTGGGAATCTCCACCAGGGATGTTTGGGAATCTCTTCGAGAGGTGTTCGGGAATGTCCTCTAGGGATGCTTGGAATTATCCTCAAGAGGGATTTGGGATTCTCCTCAAGAGGGATTTGGGAATCTCCTCTAGGGATGTTTGGGAATCTCTTCAAGAGGTGTTTGGGAATCTCCTCTAGGGATGTTTGGGATTCTCCTCAAGAGGGATTTGGGAATCTCCTCAAGAGGGATTTGGGAATCTCCTCTAGGGATGTTTGGGAATCTCTTCAAGAAGTGTTTGGGAATCTCCTCTAGGGATGTTTGGGATTCTCCTCAACAGGTGTTTGGGAATCTCCTCTAGGGATGTTTGGGATTCTCCTCAAGAGGGATTTGGGAATCTCCTCAAGGAATGTTTATCCCAGTGGGAGTTTTTAAGTGTGGGAAGCTCTTCAGAACAGGTAAACAGAGAGGAAAGTTTGGATGGGCCTAGGAGAGGGTTGGCAGCTGCTTTGGAACGACAAATCCAACTTTTGATATTCCCTCAGCACAACCCGGAGCTCCTTTGCATTATTCCAGTGGCCACTTGGAATTCCTAGGAATTATGAACACTTGGAACAAGAGGCTCCTCGTTATGTTTGATGAGGGGTCTGTTTAAATATTGGGATGTTGCTCCTGACTGGGAGAGGGAAAACTCAGCACAGAATTCCAGAATGGGATTGGGAGAGCCCTCCATTCCCTACATTTTTTACATTCCCTACATTCCCTTCTTTTCCTACATTCCCTTCATTCCCATGGATAATTTTGCTGGTTTAACTTCCAGGCCTGTTTTCCTTGGATTGTCAGCAGCAGTTTTATGAAATTAAGTCAACAGTGATTTTTTAAATTATTTTTTTTAGTGATACTGCAGTTTTTCCCCTTGGACAAATGCACCAAAGAATTATTTTCTGGTGGAATAGGATAATTCCATACAGGAACTGCATTCCAGAGGAAAAGTTGAGCCCAGAGTTTTATACAAGGCAGTTGGACTGGTAAAGTCACTAAATTTGAGATAAAAATAATGAGTTTTGCCCACAAGTTATGTTCATTTGTACATAAAAATATTGGATTTTGTAGGAATTTTGTCCAGGCACAAAATCAGGCTAGAAATAAGACTAAAAGGAATTTCAGAGTATTTTATTTCATTTAAAGGTTCACAATTAGCCCAGTGACGTAAATAAAAAATCCTTACCAGGCTCCCACCCTTTCCATCCCAGTTTTTAACCATTGTGCTTATTCCCTGGGCTACAAGAAAAAAAAAAAAAAGAAAAAAAAAAAAGAAAAAAAAAAAAGGATGAAATTGGGGTTTTTTTTGTGTATTTTTCTCTATATTTTCCCCTTTTTTCTGGTGTTAAACTCGCCCAGATTGCCTCGAGTAACAAAGCCAAGCTTTGGCAGGTTAGTCCTAGTTAAGGACATATGGTTCCTTATTCCCTGTGGGAATTCAGCCAGAAGTCAGCCAGAAAATCCAGATTCCCCTAATTAACAACAGCCAAACATTTGGCAAAAAAATCATGAGGGTTTTTTTGCCATTGTTTGTTTGTTTTGTGTTGGTTTTGCGTGGCTTTCTACCCATTTATCCATCTTTCTTTTTTTTAAGGGAAAAAAACAAGGAAAAAAACCCACAGCACTGTGGGATTGATGGAGCAAATTATGTTGCAATTATCCTAACGATGTCTTTGTGATTTTTTTTGGGGAAAATATTTGGTTTTTACTACGACCCTCCTTGGATTTGCCATAGATTTCAAGAAGAATTGAAATAAATTTCAGTGATTATAAATCATCATTGGGGGACTTTTTTTTCTTTTTTTTTTTTTTTGAGGGAAGCCAAACCACTCTTAGATAGTCCAGAAGAGGCCACAAAATTGAGGATCCCACTGGGAAATTGGGAAGGCTGAAGTACCTCTAATAAAGAAAAAATGGGAGAGTTTGGGAGTTTGGGTTGGAAAACAAAAGGCTGCAGGGAGACCTTCTGCACTTCCAATATATGAAGAATATTCCTAAAAAAAAGGATGGACACAGACATTTTCCCAAGGTCTGGATTGACAAAAAGCAGATTTAAATTGGACATGAGCAAGATTATTTTTGGGGATGAGAATGGAGAGGCGCTGGAACAGTTCCAGTGTGGCTGCCCCTGGATCTCTGGAAGTGTCCCAGGCCAGGTTGGACACTGGGGCTTGGAGCAGCCCGGGACAATGGAAGGTGTCCCTGCCCATGGCAGGGATGGAATAAAAGGATCTTTGAAGGTTTTTTCCAAACCAAACCAATCCATGAATCTGGGACAAACCATCCCAAAAAAAAACCAGAGCGTCCCTGGGATTGCCACAAAAAGGGAACATGAAAGGTTGGGAATATGACCAAGAGAAGCAGCTGGGAGGGATTTTAGGAGCCCTGATCTGCTCCATTACCTTGGACATGGATAAATCCTGGATTTCCTCCTCCCTGGCCTGTCAGACTTGCTCCAGATCTTCCCTTTCCCTCCCTCTCCAGGCAGCAGGACACAGGTGACTACCAGGGAAAGGCAGGAGCAGATGGAAAGCTCTGGAATGTGCAGAGAGCTCCAAACCATGGCTGGAAAGGTTCCTTCACACCCCAGTGGCAAAGAAACCCCAAAACTGCTTTATCAGAGGCTACAAACTCTGAGCTGAGCCCATCTTAACATCCCTCCCCACCTGGAAACATCATTCCCCGCTGGAATTCCCTTCAGCACCATCCCCCTTCCTCCTGAGTGACCTCCTCTTCCTCCCATTGTGCCAGAAGCAGCATTCCAAGCCCAGGAATGATTCAGCAAATCAGGCAGTGCAGATTCCCAGCTCCTTGCTGGATGTGGAGAGCAGACGTTATTCACATTCCCAGCAGTTCATTAAAAAAAAAAAAAAAAAAAAAAAAAAAAAAGCTAAATCAAGATGTTGCTGAGCTTTATTTTCAGTCTGTTGCTTCCAAAGGCTTAATAAGAAAATCCTGGTTTCCTTAGGGATGATTCACTCAGACTTTGGAGGCTCTGGAAGGGACAGAGGCAGCAGCAGTGATTTGTGAGCTCTGGAAGGGAAAGGCAGCAGTGGAGCCCTGATCCCAGCCTGGAATGCTCCTAATAAATAATCCTGAGCTCCAAGCCAGGTCCCAGGAGCTCTCCCAAGCTCTCCCTCCACAGCAACCTCATAGGCCCTGGAAGAACCTGGCGAGCTCAGCTCTCCCTGCCCTCCTCCACAGCCTGCCTGCCAGTGCTCTGGAATAAACCCCTAAATCCCTGTCCTCTTCCCATGAGAAACCCTAAATCCCTGTCCCTCTTCTCTTCTCTTCTCTTCTCTTCTCTTCTCTTCTCTTCTCTTCTCTTCTCTTCTCTTCTCTTCTCTTCTCTTCTCTTCTCTTCTCTTCTCTTCTCTTCTCTTCTCTTCTCTTCTCTTCTCTTCTCTTCTCTTCTCTTCTCTTCTCTTCTCTCTTCTCTTCTCTTCTCTTCTCTTCTCTTCTCTTCTCTTCTCTTCTCTTCTCTTCTCTTCTCTTCTCTTCTCTTCTCTTCTCTTCTCTTCTCTTCTCTCCTCTCCTCTCCTCTCCTCTCCTCTCTCCTCTCTCCTCTCTCCTCTGGCACTGGGTGGGCTTTAAAGCCCCTTCCAATCCAAACCATTCTGTGATTCCAACCTCAATGACCCTGGGGTTCTGGATTCGGGATTGAGATAACATTGCTGTGCCCATCCATCCCCCAAGACAATGCCTGTGGCCAACCAGGAACATGGAAATCCATCCTATCCCCGGCTTCCAGCCCCTGACCCGAAGTTCCAGAACAAACCCCAAGCCTCGTTTCAGCTTCTCCATAATCCATGGGGGGATTTGTGGGACGCGGGGAGGGGGGGACCCGAACCAAACAAGTTATTCCTGCAGATTTGATGAAAGGTTCTTGGGCCAAAGGGTTTTGCTTGAAACCCAGGAATTTTTCCTTCCCTGCTCCAACTCCAACGCAGGCAATTGTGTGTGGTTTGTGCTGTTGCTGTGAACATTCTCTGGCTGTACAAGAGCAGGGCTAATTAAGCTCTCACAGCTATACATTAATCAACATAAATAATTATAAAAACATCACCCTGTGATAGCAAGACTTGACCAATTCCAACAGGGTTTGTTTCAATGGAGCATTCGAAGAATTTGGCCATAATCTGCTTTTTTTGCCAACCTTTAAAGGAGTTCTTTCCCTGCTAAGCATGTTTTTCTTCAAGAGATTATCCTATTTCCAAGCCAATTAACTGCATTCCAACGAAAACAGGGATGATTTGAAATAAATGATACCAGGCTGTTTGTAAAGAAAGAGAGACGGGGAATGAGAACACAATTGAGAGTCTGAAATTGTGGTCACTTAAATCAAACCCCTTCTGTGCGCAGCTGAAAACATTTTCTCTCCTCAAATCCTGACATTTTACCACAGGAGGAGGAACAAGGGCATTAAATCTTCCAGGGGTTTTCACTTGTTTGGGTTGCCAGAGTGGCTCTGGTGCTGCCTCACGTTCTGAATGTTTTAAGAAAAACGTTAATTACCCAATTCAGGGACAGAACAATCAGGGGAAAACAGAAAAAGAAGGAGAACACAAAATACTCTGAGCTGGAAAGGACCCACAGGATCATTGAGAGCAACTCTTGAGTACTTGGATCAAATCCAGTTTTTTGTGGAATCGGAGCTGAACAAAGTGCAGGATAAACCCACAGGAATTTGGGAACAGTAGCTGAAGGGATCCCTCACCTTCCCCACACCTGAGGTGAACCCAAGAAACAACACTGGGGTCTGGGACAAGGTGTTCACACAGCCATGACCCAGGAGCTGGGAGACCAGGAGAGGAGATCAGAACTTGGATATTCCAAAAGGAATTTGGATCTTCCAAAGAAATTTGTCCCTGGCAGGGTGGGCAGGCCCTGGCACAGGGTGCCCAGAGCAGCTGGGGCTGCCCCTGGATCCCTGGCAGTGCCCAAGGCCAGGTTGGACACTGGGGCTGGAGCAGCCTGGAACAGTGGAAGGTGTCCATGAACCCAGTGGAATTGGATGAGCTTAAAGGTTTCTCCAACCCAACCCATTCCATGATTCCATGAACTCTCAACCTGACGGGTCTGGCTTGCTTTGACAGCCGCTCCTGCTGGTGGCACCGCCAGAGGAGATCCTGGTGTCCCCTCGGTGGAACGAGCAGGAGTGAAATTCTCCAGGTGCTCCCAGAGGAACTTGAGCCACAAAGAGGATGAAAACTGGCCCAGCCTTGAGCACTGAGGAGAAAGAGGCCACCGAAAGCTCTCCCAGGCTTTTCCATGCAGGTCTGGTTGAGCACAAGGAAGATCCAGCTGGATTCCCTTCCCAAACCCACCAGAGGAGCCACGCTGAGCTGGGAGCACCCTGGAGTTCTTCTCCAATGCCTTCCCATCTCCAGCATTTCCACAAAGCCAGGGCTGCCAGAACCTTGGGAAAGGAGAGTTCCTGTTTTCACCTGGAGCAAACCACCAGGGATGGAGCAGGTTTGGATATCAAGGCCCAGCTGTGTGGGCACCCAGCTCTCAGGGTGGATTTTTGGACCTTCAAATTCCCATCCTCAGTGGAGACCTCTCTCCTGCATGAAAGGCAGCGGCAGCTCTCCCATTCCTCCTCCCTGTCACATGGATCCACCAGGAGTTTTATTCCCATGTCCAAAGGCTGCGTCCACACAGGGCTTGAAAAAGTTTTCCAAGTCTTCCTTAGGTCAAATCCCAGCCTGGTGTGTTCCACATCCATCCTGTGAGGAGCCCCTCTGGAAAGGGGAGGATTCCTGCTGCTGTTATTTCTATTCCCTCAACACTCTGGCCCAGGCTCCCTTTATTTTAGGAACTGTCCAAACAAATCCTTTCACCAGTCCTTCCCTCGGGGGCTCCCCAAATAGGAGAGCCTGAAATCCTTCAGGATCGTCTGGCCCTCCCACTTCCTCCAGAACATCTGCTGACATCGGGGTTTATGAATGTGAGAAAATAGCTGCAGTTCCTCCTCTGCGAGCCGAGGTTCCAAGCAGCTTTCCCCGAACCCATCCATCAGGCCGTGCTGGGGTTGCTTCCACGGAGCATTCCCCATTCCCATCTCGGCTGCGGTGACCACCAGGGTGTTCCTCACTGGAAGTTCCCTCATTGTGGCTCTCTCTGCAAGGGGCTGGCAGATGGAGCCGTGTCACGGCCAACTCCCAGTTCTCTGCAGGAATAAACTGCAAATCCTGGGAAGAGCCACAGCTGCCAGGACTTCTCCATCCTCCACATCTCAGGTGTTTCACCTCCCTGCCAGCAACAAGAAGGCACAGTGAGGAACAGGGAACATTCCCGTCCTTGGAAGTGCCCAAGGCCAGGCTGGATGGGGCTTGGAGCAACCTGGGATAGTGGAAGATGCCCCTGTCCATGGAATGAGATAATCTTTAAAATCCCTCCCAATCCAAACCATTCCATGATTCTCTAAGCTCTCCAAGCCTAACATTTTATTAGGGAATTCAAACCACCCTTCCCTTTCTTCTGTCGGTTTCTTGGGGTCCAGAAGGTCAGAGTGACCCCAAGATAGTGAAGAGTCTTTGCTTCCCCAGCCCATGCAGCCAAAGGAGCCTGGAATGCTCCGATTGTGCTCTCAAGGTTGTTTATTTCTCCTTATCTAAACATTCTCTCTCTGACCTGCTGAGCTCTGTCCAGCAGCTCGGCCATGGCCACTCTGCCTCCCGCTTCAGGCAGAGTTTACATTATATATTCAAAATTTCGTGTACTGTATTTACAATACTGTGCCAATATCTGTCATTTATGTTGGACAGTGTGTCTCTACCTTAAACCAACAGAAAAGTGTCACCAGCACAGCAAGACATGGAGGAAAAGACAAGGAGAAGAAAGTCAGGACACGCCCAAATCCCTCCATCTTGAACCCCTTTGAACCCCATTCTAAAAACCCCAAAATTCTACTTTTCCACCCTGTGTTTGTTCAAATACCACACTACTCAAACCCTTGTGGCTTGTAATTCCTCACACAGAGTTGACAGCTTTTTCCACAGGCCAAAATGGAAGCCACAGTTGTTTTTGACTTCATGCCAGGGTCCCCGAGCCCCCTGCCAGGGTCTGGAGCCAGCCAGGGCAGCCAGAGGGATGTGCTGGACTCCAACACTCTTCCACATGGCCTGGGCTGCCTCTTGCTGTCATGGTCTTGAGTTCCTTCTGCCATCTGGACGCAGGAGGAACTCAAGGCCCCCAAGCTCAGCTCCTGTGGATTTCTCCCGGCTCAAGGAAGAGCTCCCAGATGCACCTCTGGACACCCAAACTGCGCTTCAGTAGCTTGGATTCCAGGGAATTTTCACTCAGGAACTGTGCTTCCCTCTCTTGGCCAGCTTGGAAGTTCTAACAAGCCTCTTCTGGCCAATTTTTCTTCACTCTCACCCCAGCAATTAGCTGGACAGCCTCCCTGGATTCCTGCATTATCCTCTTGCTTGCTGAGGCAAATTTAATAAAGTTTCCAGGACAAAACATCTCCCAGACAAGCTCCAGTTGCTTTTTGCCTTTGGTGCCTCCCAGGAGCAAGTCTGGACTAACAGAGCTCCCAGCAGTTGAATTCCACCTTTTTTTTTTTTTTTTTTTTTTTTTTTTTGTCTGCTTCCCTTCCCAGGGAGCTGCTCCAAAGGGAGGTTCAGTCTCCCTGGCAGCTTCCACAGCTGTGTGAAGTGTTCTCTGCCTCCTTCCACATCTGGGGCTGTAAATCCGAGCCCAGCTCAACGTCCACAGATTGCTTCATTTATCTTGGAAAGGCTCCTGTGCATGGGCCTGGAACCTAAATTTTCTCAGCTCCTCACTTCTGATGGGCCCCCCACCCTGCTTTTTTTTTTTTTTTTTTTTTTTTAATTTTTTTTCAATTCTCCCATCAAGAATTGAAGCCAAATATAGAGATTTCTTATCCTGCATCCCGATCTAAATAAAAACCAGGCCACAAATCATGTTTTTGAGGCTTTTTTCCTTCAAGCAACTCCTGTTTTTTTTCCTGAGGAGCAAATTCTCTCTCACTCTTAGAATCAGTTGCTCTTGGGCTTGTTTACGGAAGGAGGAAAAAAAATCAGTGCCAGCTTCAGGGAGATCCTTTGGTGAGACCCTATTTACGAAGTGTGCCCACCAAGTCCTGTTTCCCAGGAAAAAAACAAGCAGGAACCAAAGACAGAAAACATCTCCCTGCTCACAGTTCCTGAGTCTCCCCCTCCTGTCAGTCCTGCTTGTTTTTTTCAGGACACATTCAACTATTTCTGGGGGTTTCTTGCTTTTCCTCTCGCACAGTGACTCCACTTTGGAGGAGTGAAGTCACTCCACTCATCTATTTATTTCCTCCCATGGAATTTCCTCCAGAGCAAAGCTTTTGCCTCGAGGCAAGTAGTAACACCTTGCTCTAAACAACTCAATATTCTGTTAAATCCAGCTCTTCCTCCAGCCCTTCCATCCCTAAACCCAGTTTTAATCCCTCGAGCATCCCTGGCATTTCAGCTCCCGGGGCTACCTGACCATTATTGGGGGTGAGCCTCAAAAAAAAAAACCACCTTGATTTGGGTCTTCCTCACACACAGGAATGAAGTTTCGTTGTCCTTTTTTAGCCATCTGCTTCAGATCACGGCCACAGAGACCTCGTGTGTGGCCCAGGTGGGGCCGAGGCAGGGATTTCTGACTGATTTCTGCGTAGATTTAAATCCTCTACCTGCCTTGGAAAGCAAACCCTCTGCCAGCTTTTCTGCTGCTCCCAAATCCAAGCCTGGAAAATCAGTTTTGCCTTGGACAGTTCTTTCTGTGGAGAATTTCTGGAACACCCACTCCAGAAAAGCTGGGGAAAAAGGGAAAATTTTGAGGTGTTGCTGGAGCAGGGAGGTGGCACCAGGTGAGCACTGGGAGCCCTTCCAATCCCCCCCCACCCCATCCTGGGATTCTCTGCAACAATTTTTTTTTCCTTCAAAAATATTCCTCACCTTGTGCATCAAACCCTCGGGGTCAGGATTAGGGAATGTTGGCTTTCCCTAGGGAAGTCAGTAGTGCCTGAGCCAGGCTTTTCTCACAGGCAGGATTCATCCCAGCCTCCAGCAGGAGTTTAAATTTGGGCAAGAAAGTTGAAATTTAAGGTATTTAAAAATATTTTTTTAAACTAAGGCAAGAAAGCTGAAGTGTAATTTATTCAAAAATTGTATTTAAAATAAAGCAGGAAAGTTGAAATCTGATTTATTTTAAAGGCTGTACTGAAAATATGGGCAACAAGAGTTCAGATTTAATTTATTTTAAAATTGTATTTTAATTTGGGCAAGGAAGTTGAAATTTACTGTATTGAAAAAATTGCATTTCAGTTTGGGGAAGAAAGTTGAAATTTATTTTATTTAAAGATTTTACTGAAATTTGGCCAAGCTGTCTTTGCTGGAAGAGACATCTCCCCCCAGACTTTGGAACTTCCCATCTCCAGACACTTTCCAGCTGACCCAGCTCATCCACAACCCTCATTTACCTCAACAAAAAAAAAAAAAAAAAAAAAAAAAGAAAATCTTTCTTCTAGACTTTTATTTCTATACTTCTCCTGCAAATCCCGGGTTTATATCACAGAGATCTGGGGGGAAATAACCCTTCAGGGATTAATGAGGGTGGAAACATCCTCACCTGGCTGAATTCCAGCTCAAGAGCTCACCCTGACCTTTGTCACACAAAGCTGCACTCCCAAATCAAATACTTCTCAATCAAGCCCCTTAGAGGACTCTGAAGTAAATAATTTGCGGCATTTTAGCCCAAATTACTGCTGTTTACTCCCTATTATTGTTCAAACAACTCCCAAGACATCACCAGGGGTTTACAAACACAGAAAGCAGGGAGATCTCAGCCCATAAAAGCTTTGGATGGGAACAAAAGGGAGCAATAAATGAAGGCAGACTCGTGTGGTGGCTGAGGGAATGGTTACAACCAGGATGGAGCCTTTGGTGGAGCTGTAAAAATAAAAACCGTGCCTTTTTTTTTGGCATTTAATGCTTGAAAAGCTTCTTCCTGAAACCCTCTGGGTTTATTTGCAGGGAAACATTTGCTCCATCGCAGTCAAGAGACTGCAGGATTGCCTGAAGTCCCTGTTTTTAGCAGAATCTCCATGTTTGAGCATCCAGACTCTTGGGAAGTCCCTGCTTTAAGCAGAATCTCCAGGTTTGAGCATCCAGACTCTTGGGAAGTCCCTGTTTTAAGCAGAATCTCCAGGTTTGAGCACCCAGACTCTTGGGAAGTCCCTGTTTTAAGCAGAATCTCCAGGTTTGAGCATCCAGACTCTTGGGAAGTCCCTGTTTTTAGCAGAATCTCCAGGTTTGAGCATCCAGACTCTTGGGAAGTCCCTGTTTTCAGCAGAATCTCCAGGTCTGAGCATCCAGACTCTTGGGAAGTCCCTGTTTTTAGCAGAATCTCCAGGTCTGAGCATCCAGACTCTTGGGAAGTCCCTGTTTTAAGCAGAATCTCCAGGTCTGAGCATCCAGACTCTTGGGAAGTCCCTGTTTTAAGCAGAATCTCCAGGTCTGAGCATCCAGACTCCTGGGAGAAGCCAGGGAATGCTGACCCCAGGC
Organism: Vidua macroura; assembly: GCF_024509145.1. Classification (NCBI taxonomy): domain Eukaryota; kingdom Metazoa; phylum Chordata; class Aves; order Passeriformes; family Viduidae; genus Vidua; species Vidua macroura. The sequence continues at coordinate 1,329,232 of NC_071572.1, read as the reverse complement.
CAGTCCCAGGTCGTCTCCCAAGGAGCTGAGCTTTCCTTGGAAAAACCCTGCTCTTGTGAGGGAATGGGGATGGAAAGAGGGAGGTTCAGATGAGACAGGAGAGAAAATTTCCCTGGCAGAGTGGTCAGGCCTTGGGATGAGCAGCCCAGGGAGGTTTGGAGTCACTGGAATTGTCCCAGAGGAGTGTGGAGGTGGCCTTGGGGACAGGGTTTGGGGTGATGCTGGTGCTGCTGGGGTGGCACTGGGTGATCCTGAAGGCTCTTCCCACCTTGATGATCCTGGGATTCTGCTGAGCTGATGGGATCCAGGCCAGCAGAGCCACTGGCGTGGAGTGTCACCAGCTCGGCCCTGTCCTCCCCACAGCAGTGACAAAAATCACCTTTTGCAGGAGCAGATGGCAACCATTTGAATTCATTTTAATCCATAATATTAAACAGCCCAAATATGATAATTCAATATCAGCTCCTGCCAAGTCCTGAGTCCTGCAGCTTGTGACACACTTCCCCTTTTCCCACACCTTCCAAGGCCACCCTGATGTCACAGGAATGGCCTGGGACAGGGGTTCCTCCCATCCCAAAGATTTACTCACTGTTGGGATAGCCACAGGCACAGGGATGAGGAAATATGAGCAAGACTGTGCAGAGCTTGGTGGTGACTCCTGAAATTCCTCAGTCCGGAGAGGATTCCCAGAGCTTCCTTCAAAAAACTTCCAGCACAACCTCCCCCGTCACCTTGGCAGAGTCGTCCTGCTGATTCTCCCAGTGAGAGAGGCACAGAATTATGGAATCATGGGATGGTTTGGGTTGGAATGGACCTTAAAGATCATCTCGTGCCACTTCCACTGTGCCAGGATGCTCCAAGCCCCATCCAAGCTGGCCTTGGGCACTGCCAGGGATCCAGGGGCAGCCCCAGCTGCTCTGGCAATTCCATCCCAGCCCCTGCCCACCCTGCCAGGGAGGAATCTTTTCCCAGAATATTTGATCATTCCCCACCAGCCAGGCTTCCCATGCTGGAGGTCACATCCCATCTCTGCAAACTGGGTTACGCTGGGAGTGCTTTTAGCACAAACCACCACCATGGCAAAGGGGAAATGATCAATGGAATTGGTCTTTATGAACAGCTGACAATTCAGTGTTCAAGGCTGGTTCTCCTCCCACAGAATTCCGTGGCAAATCTATCCCTGTTTGCAGAAAGTGAGAGCAAACCTGGGGAACTCAGGGAGGTTTCTGCTCATCATTCTGTTCATAACATTGGTCAAAGCTTCTCTTGCCTTCATAAAACACAAGGATGAAGCTCCCCATTATTCCAAGGGCTGCTGACCACTGGAATTCCCTTTGGAGAGCCCTCCCCAGAGCAGGAGCTTTTCCAGAAGGGCGAGGTTTATCTCAGCACTTCCCTGCTCCAGAAATTAGAGCAAAAGTGGAGCTAAGCAAATCCATGAGGGAGGAACCTCTGCAGGGTTTGGATGGTGTGGAAACCCAGGGCAAGGGGGACATCCCCCTGTGTGCCCTGGGGTGTCCTGAGCCCCAGGAAAACACTGACTTCAACCCTCATTCATGGAGAAAACTTCCAAAGCCTCAAGGTAAACCAGAGACCACAAAAGTGTGAAATGGATTTTGGGGATTGTAGAGAGCAGTGTAGTGTGTCACAGGGGTGAGAAATTTAGGGTTTAGGATTTTTAGTATGTTCTAGATGGGTTCAAGATGGAGGGTACAGGGTGTTGTCTTGAGTTCCTTTCTTCTTCTTCCTCTTTCTTCTTGGGTTTGGGTGGTATCTTGTAATTGGGCAGAAAAATCTGCATTGTGAATCTTTAGGGGTCAATTATTGAGTTAGAAAGGGAAATAATTTAGGTGTCACTCTTTAATTGGGCAGCTTAGTTTTGATTAGACTTAAGAAGACCTTGAGGAGCGAGTTTGTTTGGCCTTTTTGTGCTGTTTTCACACATGTAAGGTCCGAGTGCAGACAGTGTGCTGGAGTCTTGATAAGATAACTGTCAGAACTTAAGGCGTCCCTCAGACACTCTTGGATGTTCTGAGTCCAGGTCAGAAGCATTTGAGACTTTAGCAAGCAGCTGAAAACCCCTGTGGTTTTGAATTTGATCTACAGAACAATTTACCAACTTTGCAGGAAGAACAAGAAATCACAAAAGTTTAGATATTATAATAGAAGTAGTCACAAAGTGAAAGGAAGGATTTTTGAGTGCTGTACAGGGGGTTTTAGGCCTTGTACAGAGGGGTCTGAGTTTTGTACATAGGAGTCAAAATGTTCTAAGACAGAAAGATTTGGGCGTGCCCTGTCCTCCTTCTTTCTCCTTCCTATCCTCCGTGTACTTAGTGATGTTGGCACTCACAAATTAGTTTAGAGTAAAAAGTCACCGCTCAATATAAGTAATAAGCATTAGAAAAGAACTATAAACATTTAATGCGTAATGTGTGATATAAAAGATAACATCAGCCCCTTAAGCAAGAGAGACAAAAAAAGACGCAAAAAAAACCCAAAGAGAGACACAAAGGAAAAAAAAAAGAGTCAAAGAGAATATCAAGGAGTGTGTGTGCCTTAAAATAACATACAATAAACTACTTTAAGACCAAACGACCAAAGACTACTGAGTCTTCCTTTGAAAACCCAAGTTAGGAGAGAGACTTTATCACCTCCCGGGGTCACCCCAATCTGGGGGTGAGCCCCGTCAGATAACAATAAAACAAGAACCTTGTGAAAAACACCAATCACTTGGTTTTTAAATTTTTGAAAGTTTAATAATAATAAAATGGTCATAAAAATAGCAATACGATTAGAGTAATAACAATTTAGAGTTAGGACAATTACAAGACAATAAAAAGCCAAGAATTCCCGACGTCCGGATGCTCTCGGGCACTCAAGCCACGACAAGAATGCCTTGGGAACAAAGGAATCACCTTAATAGCCTGTTGCATATGCAAAACACTTCATGATTATGCAAATATTTTATTTAAAACAAGAAATTCGTCTGGTACTTGTCAAAAAGTTTCTGTTAATTCCCAGGTGCCTTTGAGTCTCAGTCAGGCTTGAAGAAGTTCGTTTCTGTTGATAAGGAAAGCCATAAATTCATCTCCTCTGGAAAATTTAGGGGTTTCTGTAATTGTTATCTCTGTGCGAAGAATTCCTTGATTATCTCATCTCTTTCTTGAGATCGTTAAAAAGCATCTTACATAGTAGAGTTTCTATTTTAACATTGTGTTATAACCTAAAAATACATTCAACACGCCACTTGAGAGAATTAATACAGCATAACTCTCCAACATTACACATACAATATTCATTGTAACTATTGCGAAAAAGCCAACCATAAAATCTGCATTTTTCACAAACCTGAAGACCGAAAAAGTCCCGTGGGTCTGCTTTTCCTGACACAGAACTGCTTCAGGGGGGCTTCACCCTGCCAGGGGAGCCCTCAGGGAGTTGCCCGAGGTTGGGATCAGCAAACTCACAGGATGGTTTGGAGCAAACGAGGCTTGGGGGCGTCCTTTGAAGGCTGGAACCACCAAGAGCTGCCCAGCACGAGGGGCAACGGCACGGAAAACAGGGACACTGTGTACCCAGAAACCACAATGGCATGGTGCCCTAGGGTGACGGTGTGGTGCTTGTATCCCAAATCCTGTGTTCTGTTCATGCCTGATATTGTGTTCTTCAGCACTGACTCTGAAAGTGAAGGATTGTTTTGTCTTGTTATCAGCCTGCTCAGCTCCCCCCATGCTCTGTGTCTAGGAGAGGCTTGGCTGGCTTGGCTTTGCTTGCTTTTGCTTTTGCTTATTAGTTACTTTAGCTAGGCAGTCCAATTTTTACCCTGGACTGTTTCTTTTTCCCTTCCCTTTCCCTTTCCTGAATATCATCTGAACCTGCTCTGGACCTGGACCTGGGAAACATCAAGAAACACCAAGAGTCTGCATTTTGTGACCTGAGCCTGCATTTTTGTGACCTGAGCCTGCATTTTGTGACCTGAGTCTGCATTTTGTGACCTGAGTCTGCATTTTTGTGACCTGAGTCTGCATTTTTGTGACCTGAGCCTGCATTTTTGTGACCTGAGCCTGCATTTTGTGACCTGAGCCTGCATTTTTGTGACCTGCAGCAGCCATCCCCAGCACCAGAGACTGATAGCTGGGCGACCACTCCCAGGAGAGACTTTCTGAATTTGTCATCTCTTCAGAATGGTGAAAGGGTTTTGTCATCTGGTGTTGTTTTTTTGGGTTTTTTTTGGTTTTTTTTTTTTGTATTGGGGAGTGTTTTTGCTTGTTAAATAAACAGGTTTTTTCCCATTTCTCTCTGAGGAAATCCTTCCCGAACCAGGTTGGGGAGGGGCCGTGGGGGGTTTGCTTTCTGGGGGCTCCTTCCGGAGGTCTTCTCCCAAATTTTGCCCTAAACTAGGGCAGAGGGACAACACACAACCAGTTTCATTCCTTTTTTCCACCCCAGTCTTCCCCACTCCCCTTTCCCAGACTGAAGGTGCCCTCGAGGAGCATTCCAGATGGGACACATGGAAATATTTCCATCCTCACAGCAAGGCTGAGCCCACAGCCCCTGGGAAAAGCAGGGCTGCAAAGGCTTTGCCAAGAGAGGTTGTTCAAAACCCAAATTCCTCCGTGTGCTGCCGGGGGATCCGTTGTGCAAACACCTATGGATGTGCAGGAACTCATTCCACCTGCCTGGGACACTCAGGGCAAAGCTCTGGCAGTTGGAGAGCATCAATAATTCAAAACCTGTGTGTGACTCACGCTGCCCAACCCATCCCCCTAAGGTTACTTGGACTTAATATTCACAAGAAGGCACATTGTTATTTCTTCTTCCAAAAAGTCATGAATAATTTACCATTCATTACCCAAAAAAGTTTTTTTTTTTACAATTTTTTTTTTTTTTTTTTTACAATTGGCTTCATCCAAAAGAGTGAGAAAACAGAGAAAATGTTCATTTCCCAACCCTTTCTTAGTTCATTGTTGTTGAGCATAAAAGTATCCCTCAGAAATCTTTAGTTAGCAAAAGATGACATTTTTGGGGTTTCATTTGAAGAACTGCATTTGTTTGGGAAGCAAAATTCACCCCTGCTCTAAAAAAAAATGACCGGGGAGGGGAAAAAAAAAAAGGCAAAAAAGCTGGATATTTGGACAATGCTCTGGGGGACAGGGTGGGATTGTTGGGGTGTCAGTGGATGATCCTTGGGGGTCCTTCCAGCTCAGGATATTCCACGGTTCTACAGGAATGCATCAGAAGTCACACTTCAGGCTAGCAGGGGAACGTGGAACTGCTGGAGTCTTGCTCTCCCTGCTTGGCAGAAGTTGGCAAATCCTCCAGAATTCCACCTGGGATCGCTGGAAATGTCCCCAGCCAGAGCAGCTTCCTCCGCCTGCTGCGTGAAAAGCCCTCCCTCCACGGCAGGCCTTGTCCTTGGGATCCGGGGGAATCGGGCAGCTGCTGGTTTTCTGTGTGGGAATCACACCTGATCCCACTGGGAATGACACCTGATCCGACTGGGAATGACACCTGATCCTACTGGGAGTGACACCTGATCCTACTGGGGATCACACCTGATCCTACTGGGAATGACACCTGATCCCACTGGGGATCAAACCTGATCCCACTGGGAATGACACCTGATCCCACTGGGAATGACACCTGATCCCACTGGGGATCACACCTGATCCCATTGGGGATGACACCTGATCCCACTGGGGATCAAACCTGATCCCACTGGGAATGACACCTGATCCTACTGGGGATCGCACCTGATCCCACTGGGAATGACACCTGATCCCACTGGGGATCAAACCTGAATCCCACTGGGAATGCCACCTGATCCCACTGGGGATCAAACCTGATCCTACTGGGGATGACACCTGATCCCACTGGGAATGACACCTGATCGCTCTGGGAATGACACCTGATCCCATTGGGGATCAAACCTGATCCCACTGGGAATGACACCTGATCCTACTGGGAATCCCACCTGATCCCACTGGGGATCTAACCTGATCCCTCAGGGAATCACACCTGATCCCACTGGGGATCAAACCTGATCCTACTGGGAATGACACCTGATCCCATTGTGGATCACACCTGAATCCCACTGGGAATGACACCTGATCCCACTGGGAATCACACCTGATCCCACTGGGAATGACACCTGATCCCACTGGGGATCAAACCTGATCCTACTGGGGATGACACCTGATCCCACTGGGAATCACACCTGATCCCACTGGGGATCAAACCTGATCCTACTGGGGATCACACCTGTCCCACTGGGGATGTCATCTGATCCCACTGGGAATCACACCTGATCCCACTGGGAATGACACCTGATCCCACTGGGGATCAAACCTGATCCCACTGGGAATCACACCTGATCCCACTGGGGATCAAACCTGATCCTACTGGGAATGACACCTGATCCCACTGGGAATCACACCTGATCCCACTGGGAATCACACCTGATCCCACTGGGGATGACACCTGATCCTACTGGGAATCACACCTGATCCCACTGGGGATCAAACCTGATCCCACTGGGAATGACACCTGATCCCACTGGGAATCACACCTGATCCCATTGGGGATCACACCTGAATCCCACTGGGAATGACACCTGATCCTACTGGGGATCGCACCTGAATCCCACTGGGAATCACAGCTGATCCCACTGGGAATGACACCTGATTGCTCTGGGAATGACACCTGATCCCATTGGGGATCAAACCTGATCCCACTGGGAATGACACCTGATCCTACTGGGAATCCCACCTGATCCCACTGGGGATCTAACCTGATCCCACTGGAATCACACCTGATCCTACTGGGAATGTCACCTGATCCTACTGGGAGTGACTCCTCATCCCACTGGGGATCACACCTGATCCCACTGGGAATGACACCTGATCCCACTGGGAATGACACCTGCAGCGAGGGCCTGGAGCAGCCACCACACAAACGGATTTTCATGGAATTTGCTCCACCTGGCTGAGCTGAACACATTTCCCAGAGGTTTCATTTCGGTGTCCAGACAAATTGATGGCTTCGGGGTGGGATCAGGACCCTGCTCCAGCATCACTGACAGCCAAAAATCCTCCCCCAAAAAAGGGTCTTGCCCTCGTTCCCCAGGCTTCTCCCAAGCATTCAGTTCCTCCCTTCAGGATTCCTGGCCTGGGCTCAAAGTCCCTCTGGAGAGGGGGATTTAACCCGGAGCAGTTCCAGCCCTGCACACCGTGCCTCAGTGCCCCACAGAGGGCTGCAGTGGGAATGGAAGTGAAAGGTTTCACTCCCCAGTTCCTGCCAGGATAAAATGATCCTGGGCCTACAAGCACTCCTGGCACGTTTATCTCGCTCCCAGCCTCCCCTCATGGCTCTGTTTTCAGATTTTTAAATTTCTGTAAGTCCTTAAATCTGTCCTATCCCTAAAATTATAGCTTTCCCATTAAGGAGGCAAATTAATTGATGTTCACCACTGCCTGACAGAGCCCAAGTAGGATCTTCCCCATGATTTTCCCTGTAAATCCCACAGGAAGGGAAGGGCTGGTGCTGTTTTATCCCTGGCATTCCAGCACCTCTGGTGCAGCAGCTCCACCTCAGGCATGTGGTGGGACACAAAGCCCTGGTTCCCATCTCTGCCTCTTCACCTCTTCCCTGTCACCTCTGCACATCCACATCCAGGGATTGCGTTCCAACCCCTCAGCCCCACGATGCCTCAGGTTTCGATTTTATGTTTTTCACGTTCTGTGCTGCTCCAGTGTGCAGTTCTGAGCTTCATATTATGGGATGGTGAGCTCTGTTCACAGAGCAGGGAGACAAAACAATTCCTGCTCCAGCTGGGCACCAAGGACAAATGATCCAAAGCTCAGGCCCAGGAGCACAAACAGCGTGGGCTGGAGAGAGAAAAACAAGCAGGATGGGAGTGCCTGGGCTAAAGCTGGAATGGGACAATGAACTGCAAGGTGCAAATGGAGCAGAGCTGATCCCAGTGAGAGCCCCCGGGAGCGCTCGTGCATTTTGGGACCATTTTGGTTCCTCTTGGCTGCAGCCCTGGCTGGGCTCTGCTGCTGCCCAAGGTGGATCCATGGAGGAGCTCCTTTAATAAATCCCTGCTTTGTTCTTTAGCTCTGCCCAGCTCTGCTGTGGCTCAGCCTGCACAAGGCATCACCCAGAGGAATCCCTGGATGCTTTGGGCTGAGCCTCACAGAGCATCAATCCCCACCACCAGGAATGAGCAGGGAGAGCTTCCCACAAATCCTGCTCAGGAGCCCTGTGCCTGGGGACACCGGGAGCCACGGGGACAGGACAGGGCCTGTGCCACACAAAGGCCCGTGAGGAGACCCCCCTCTCTCCATTTTCTGTGGGAGAAGGATCCTGAAACACCAGCAGTGACCTGTCCCTTCAGCATGGAGCTGTGCCAGGAGATGTCATGGAATGGTTTGGGTTGGAAGGGACCTTAAAGATCCTCCAGTTCCATCCAGGGACATTTCCACTGCCCCAGGTTGCTCCAAACCTTCCAACCTGGCCTTGGGCATTTCCCAGGGCAGCCACAGCTTCTCTGGGATCCATCCTGCCTTGGAGCCTCTGCCAGAGGAAAGCCAGAGCAGGAGAGGGATTTCTTCCTCCTTCAGAAAAAAAAAAAAAAGGCCCAGAAATTTTATTTGTCACCTGAGCTGGACACGAGCTGAGCACAGAGGGAATGGCTGTGCTGGCCTTGACTCTGCTCAAATCCTTCTCCCTCAGCTTTATCCTGACTGGATTTTTCCCTCTCCAGCTGCTGCTGTGCCTCATCAGCCCTGGACTGGCACAATTCCTGCACCAGCCCTTGGCTCCACGCAAGCAGAGCCTCCTGCCCTCACACAGGAGTTTATTTGGGCCAGGGCTGGAGGAGCCCTTTGCTCCTAATGGAATTCCAAATGAAATCCCATCCTCCAGGACACAAAAACCCACAAAAATCCTGAAAAAAAAACAACTCCTGGAAGAGAATAAACCCCAGCAGGAAAACCACCAGCAATGAGCTTGGAGTCCAACACATCCAAAGTGGGAAAGAGGGGCTGGGCCAAGAGAAACACCTGTGGTGCTGCATCAGGTTAAATTCAGCAAATCCCAGAATTTGCTGGAATTAGTTAAATTCAGAATTCAGCAAAGTCACAGAATTCCAGACTGGTTTGGGTTGGAAGGGACATTAAAGCTCATCCCATCCCACCTCTGCCATGGGCACCTCCCACTGCCCCAGGCTGCTCCAGCCCCAGTGTCCAACCTGGCCTTGGGCTCTTCCCAGGGATGGGGAATGCAGGGAAATTATTTCCTAAGCAATTGGGGCTTTAATTTGTCTCCTACCATCACTAAAACCTGAAAACCTGTGAAACACTGTCACTATAAATATGGGGTAAATCTACTTTACAAGTGACACACCACTGTAACAGCCAGGTCACTTTTAAATTTATATATGAATATATGTCACACAGGTATTTATATACAGACTCCTGCATATAAAACCTCTTATACATAAACCCCTAGACATAAATAAATAAATATGTGTGTGTATTTTATATATATAACCCTTTTTTCTTTATTTTTATGCTATGGACCAGATCTTTTTTTTAATAAACCTGCCCCTTTGCTTTTAGCAAAAATCAGCAGTTCAGCATCATAGCAGAGGCTACTTGGCTGTGAATTATTTCATTTTTTTTGATGTTACTTTTCATTTTTTAAATGTTACTTTTCAATTTTTTAAATGTTACTTTTCATTTTTTAAATGTTACTTTTCAATTTTTTAAATGTTATTTTTCAATTTTTAAACGTTACTTTTCATTTTTTTAAACATGATTTTTTTGTTTAATATCCACCCGTTTGCCTAGTTTAGATTCTTGCTCAGATATTCCTGCTTAGCTTCCATGAGGAAAAACTTGAGCATGACACTGAAACTATTCAGGTTTCAAGCCTGGCCAAATTAAAACCAGATTAAAACCCAGCCACTGCTCACCAGCACTTTCCCAAGGATGAGAGGGCGTTTTCCAAGGAATGGGAAGGATGGAAGGCAGGGAAATATCCATGGATTCCCTTCCAGGTGCCAGCTCTGCACGGAGCCGAGGTGAGGGCACACAAATTCCAAAATAAACTGAGACCTTCAGTCAAGTCAGAGGGATCTGAGCCTGGAAGGAGGAGACTGGACACAATTTGGGGGGTGAATTTATGTTAATTGGGAGTAAATTTCATTGGAATGTGGAGCGCTCCAACATGAGCATGGGCAGTTTGGAGACCTGAGTGGTTTTTAAAATTTGAGTGGTTTTTTAAAATTTGAGTGTTTTTTAAAACCCCCTGAGCCTGGAAGTGCCTGGCATTCCCTGCCAGCACGGGCAGGACGCAGTGCCAGCAGCAGCAGTTTCCCATCTTTTTGGAATAACCCAACTCACCCCACGTGCCTTGGCCTGCAAAATGTCCAAGTGCTTTCTAAATCCACACGGAGCGATTCCCAGAGGTTCTCCAGCCTCTGCTGGGGCACATTCCCAACAGAGGCAATTCCCAATAAAAGGTGTTTTTATTGCCTGCTTTTCCCAGCTGGGAAAGGGGATGGAACTCCTGCAATGGCAGCTCGGGGTAAGGAGTGTTTAGAAGCAGCTCCCAGCTTTTTTTCATCTCCTGTGAAGACACAGCTCCTCGTTTTTCCCATGTTTAATGGCTCCTTAAAGTAGGATAAATCATATTTTTACCTCTGCTGATTAGCAGAGACTTCATGGGACGGGTCATACACAAAAACCAGGAACAAAATCAACAAAATTAAACAAAATTGTATAAATAAATAAATAAATAAAATATTTATAAATAAAATATATATTTATATATATATAAAACAAAATTCATATATAATTTTATATATGTTTATATATATGTTTTAATATATATTTTATATATATATATATAAACAAAATTATTCCCTAAATCCTGCTCTGGAGTAGTTCAGCACTCACCAATCCAGGCAGCTCTTGGGAGGTGTCGAACAGGGGCAGTTTTGGGATCAACCAGCAGGAATTCTGCTCTGGGACCATGCAGCCAGGTGGGTGAGCCTGGCAGGAGGAGATTAAACAAGATTGGGGGTAAATTTGCATTAATTGGAGGCAAATTTGCATTAATTGGAGGTAAATTTGCATTAATTGGAGGTATGAATCAAAGTGAGCAGACACTGGGCCTGTAAATAATGACACAACACAATAAAATTCCTCTGGCTGCCCTTAGGACACAAAAGGCTCCTGAGGTGGGGATGAAGGAGTAGAAAAGAACCAGCAAGGGAAGGGCTCTCAGTGCCCAGGGTGATAAAAACCAAGGAATGAAACAAATGGGAATAACCTTGAGGTGTGCAGAGCTTCCCTGATCTTTGTCCCTCCCAGCCGCCCCTGCTCCTGGCAGGGTCATAAATAAGGAAAAGAAGGCTCTGGAGCTCTCCAGCAACAAAAACAGCTTCCAGCTATCCTACCAGCAAGGATACCAATGGTTATCGTGGAGATAAAGCAGGAAAAACGTTGCTCAGGCTGAATCCCACTGCAAGATCAAAACCCAAACCAATCTGTTTTGCTCTACAACAGAATTTTTGGGCCCTGTTTTGAGGTGGAGAGCTCCATCAAAACCCAAACCAATCTGTTTTGCTCTACAACGGAATTTTTGGGCCCTGTTTTGAGGTGGAGAGCTCCATCAAAACCCAAACCAATCTGTTTTGCTCTACAACGGAATTTTTGAGCCCTGTTTTGAGGTGGAGAGCTCCACTGCCTTCCCACTTAGTCAAAACACCATTATCTAGGGTAAAAGGACATGGACACAATGGCTACAGAAATTTAAAAAAAAAAAAAAAGGTTTTTGAATCTTCCCCCCTGAGATTCACAGGGGATTTGGTCCTCTTCAAACTCAAAATGAGGGCCAGGTTTGGTCCCAGGGAGGGAAAAGCTTTTGGCTGGTTTGGGAATAACTTCCAGTCACTGAGGATGAGCCGTGGTGAGTCACAGACTCCCAGTGCAGATCCCTGCTCTTGTTGGAGGGGGAAAGGGAGTGGCAGGACATTCCTACAAGAGGGAAGAAGTCTTAATCCAGAAAAATCCCTCGGTTTCAATTTCTGGAGGCCCCAAGCCCTTTTTTTCTGCCCTCAGCCTCTGTGCCAAACACGGCAGCATTCCCAAGCCACCTCCAAACTCCCCCTGAGCTCCTGAAGTCATGGTGTGAGCATTCCTCAGGGATGGGTTCCCTGAACCTCTCCACTGGCTACACACATCTGTCACATTTTGGGAGTGAGACAAACAACTAATCTTGGAAAAACAGCAGAAGGCATCCCGCTGTGAAATCCAAGCATGGAAACACCAAAGCTTCTCAGCAGAACCTCTGGAGTCCTTTTGGTTTTAATGCAGGAGGAATCAACAGCCTTTTTATTCTTGGGAATGACTGAACTCATCCAGGCAAGTCTTCCCCAAAAACACCACTCTGAGGTGGCTGCTTGACCCAGAACCACTGAAATGGTCCAAGATTTTTTAAAGCTGTGGGAGATGCAGGAGAGCTTCCCGTGTTCTGCCTGTCCATGCACATCCTCGTGCCTGTCACGAGAGGGAATCAACAACAAAAACTGGCAGCATCCTGCTCTGGCACCCTTTGGATGCTTCCCTACTTCTTCTGGCATCCAAACAGTGTCCTGGGCTAGCAGGAGAGCCTGGAGCACACCCAGGTTTCACCCCCAGTGGCCGCGGGGACGCTCACAAACACATCAGAGGCGAGAGCTGCTGCCAATGCCAACAATTCCAGAGAAGGGAAGCGCCCCAAAAACCTGGAGGAAGGAGTGTTGGGGAAAACAGACAGGCCTGGCACACTGAGAGCTGGCTTTGGGAAGGAATTGTTCCCTGGCAGGGTGGGATGGAATTGCCAGAGCAGCTGGGGCTGCCCCTGGATCCCTGGCAGTGCCCAAGGCCAGGTTGGAGCAGCCTGGCACAGTGGGAGGTGTCCCTGCCATGGTAGGGGTGGCACTGGATGATCCCTAAAATCCCTCCCAACCCAAACCATTCTGGGATTTGTTGATTCTCCCACTCGGGTGAGACCTCCCAGAGCCAAAGGGAGACCACGGAGCCTTTTCCCTTTCACTGGGAATCACCCTCTGGAGAGGCCATGGAGCAGTGGAACAATCCACACCTGCTCCACAGTCCTGGTGCCTTCTGTTGCTGTCCCAGCCCTCAGAAATTCCAGCAGGGAATTCCTCCCATCAGGTGCTCCCGAGGGAGGCCAGCACTGGCCCCAGGGCTTGTTAAATGTCACCGCAGGGAGTGGGAATAAGGGAATAAACACCTCAAAGGCAGAGGGAATTCATGTGGAGCTCTACCCCTAAGCTCTGCTGGAGGGAGAATCCCCAAGCACTCCCTCTCCAGCCTGCCCGTCTCTCCAGCTGTGCACTCCACAAACAGAGCTCTCTTTTCCCCCTGTTCCTTTCATTCAGCACCTCATTCCAGAGGAGCAGCTCAGACTCCTTTTCCTCAGCATGTGTGCAGCCAGAAGGAGCCGAAGCTCCTCGACGTAAAAACCCTGCCCTGAACACTCTCCCTGCAGCTGGAGCTCTCCAATTTTCCACTGCTGGATGCTGCTGCCAGGCTGAGAGGAGCTCCAGTACTTTTCCATGGAAGGATGAAATCCCCAAGAATAACAATTTATCAGAGGAGCTGTGGCTGTTTGACCTGGCTCATTTTCAGAGATTAGGAACCAACGAGCTCCCGATGAATTGTGGTGACTTTGTGGTTGGGTTTTTTTTTTGTTTTGTTTTGTTTTGTTTTTTCCCTAAGAAGTGATTTTCATGTTTCATCAGTTCTCGGGGAAGGGAGGGGGAAGGAATGCACATCTGTCTTCCCAAGTGGATCAGGGAGAGGATAATAACAAATAATGATAACTCACCCACGTGGAGGGCCTTTCATCCTGCAGGAGCCTGGGAATGCTGCAGTTTGTGGGCCAGGCCTGGAGTCTGGGGATTTCAGGGAGAGCAGGAGCATCCCACAGGGCAGGGCAGAATCCCTGGAACCCTGCAGGTATCCCGTGGTATCCACGGGTATTAGTGGGGAAAGAAGTGTTTTTAGCAGAATTTTCACATTCCTGCTCTCCTGGAGCAGGATTCCTACAGGAACAACTCCTTGGTTCAATGCTGCCTGAAGAGCAGGTGAGTGGAAAGGAGTGGGAGAGATCCCTGCTGTGATGGAGCAGACAGTCATGGAAGGGGCTTGGAAAACCCTCAGGATGTCAGGGTCACTGTCACCATCCCCCTGACAGAAACAGCCCCTGGCCATTCCTGCAGGTCCCACCTGCTGCTGGCCAGACCCCAAAGATGTGGATGCACACAAAGCCAGGCTCACAGAGTCACGGAATCATGGGATGGGCTGGGTTGGGAAGGACCTCAGAGCCCACCCAGTGCCAGCCCTGCCATGGCAGGGACACCTCCCACTGTGCCAGGCTGCTCCAACCTGGCCTTGGGCACTGCCAGGGATCCAGGGGCAGCCCCAGCTGCTCTGGCAATTCCATCCCAGCCCCTGCCCACCCTCCCAGGGAACAATTCATTCCCAAAATCCCATCCAGCCCTGCCCTCTGGCAGTGGGAAGCCATTCCGTGGCTCCTGCCCCTCCAGTTCCCGATGAAAAGTCCCTTTCCATGTTCCCTGGAGCCCCTTCAGGGGCTGGGATTTGCTGTGAGGTCTCCACACGCCCTCCTCTTCTCCAGGCTGAACATTCCCAGCTCTCCCAGCCTGGCTCCACAGGGGAGCTGCTCCATCCAGTCCCTTTAGGAATTTTGTGCCCTCCTCTGGATCTGCTCCAGCTTCCACACCCTCCTCACGCTGGAGGCTCCGGGATTGCTGCCACTGGTCCAGGTGGGATCTCAGGAGAGCAGAGCAGGGGGGCAGAATCGCAGAATCCCCTCCCTGCCCTGCTGCCCACAGGGCTCTGGGTACAGCCCAGGACACCAGGAAAAGGCTGGAAAAGGCTCAAACTCCTCACAGCTTTCACCAGGCAAATCCTGCCTGCATGGAAAGCCAGAGGAGCAGAAAAGGACATTTCTGGATGCCTCCAGCGAGGTGGAAAAGGCAAAATCTGCAAAATCTGCCCCCATGTCAGGTACCTGCTGCACTTCAGACATTCCCCTGCCGTCTCCACTGACCCAAAAACATCCCAAGCTGCACATTCCAGCTCTTTCCCAACTCCAGCCTCGCCTGCTGGGATGACTCAGAAGTGCCAGGTGCAACTTCAAAGCAACCAGCAGGGCTGGTTGTTGTGCTAGGAGCTCCAGAGGAGATCCTGAGGATACACAAATCAAAACCAGAACAGCGAATGATGGAGATACGGGGTGTGCTGCTTGGGAGAAATTGCTGGAAAAGCCACCCGGCTTCAGTGCTGGAGGAGGATTTCCATGGGCTGAGGTTTCCTAATAGGCAGGGGAGAATTCTTTCCCATCTCACGGACATTTGTCAAACAAAATGGGAAATGTTTTTAAGGCCTCTGCCAAATTTAGCTGCTGTTTGCTCCCGCCTGGCCCTCGCCACCACTCCAGAGGTCACATGAGAAATGGTTCTCACAGCACAGCATCAAGTGGATCCTCCTCTGTCCAGGATAATCCCAGCCTCCCCATTCCCTCCAGGAAAACCCCGAGTACGTGCTGGGATGCCACATCCCCTGTGCAGAGCTAAATTTGTCCAGTGCTCAACATCTGGGAGATGTTCAGAGGCACAGAGGGAGGAGCTCCTCTGAGCCATCCCTGCTCCCGGCGTGTGCCAAGAAAGCAGCCCCGTGTGAGCACAGAAAAGGTGCAATTCCAGCCCAAATCTGCCTCTGGAAAAATTGTCACCATCTCCTGTGGCTGCTGATCCTTCAGGGGACCCTCGGAAGTGGCAGCAGTGGGGCTCTGGCGACGGGAGCCCAAAAAAAAACCGCGGGGACAAATATTGTAAATGCAGGTGAGCCCAGTGGGAAGAAATGGAAGAAATGCTGATGTGTGACTCCAGTTCAGAAGCTGAATGATTTCTGTATTATAACTACACTACAATACATTAATATACTGTTTAAAGGAGATAAACTACAAACCTACTTTTCTCACTACCAAATCTAACCCACAACTGGTGCCCCTCTCTGAGAGTGCAGCCACAGGTGGGTTGGATTGGCCACCAGGCTCCAACAATCCTCACCAGAATCCAACCAAGCAATCACCCCAGGGAAACAATTCTCCAAGCACATTCCACATGGGAAAAACAAGGAGCAGAAATAGAAATTGTTTTATTTTTCTTTCTCTCTGTGCTGCTCTATGAAAAAATCCTGAGAGAGAAGAATGTGCTGCCACAGACAATCCTGGAGGTGGCCACCAATGCTACACCTCGGGGACACCATGGCAATTCCCAGGGAGAATTCCAAACCAATGGAGCCCTTTGGGAAATACTTCTGGCTCATCATTCAGGAGTTACGGGCTGGGCACCAGTAAAATCCAGTGTTGGTGGGGATGGGGCTCTTTTCTCATGGAGAAGCTTCTTTCCAGATGTCTCTGGGATATTTTTGTGGGGATTTTCTTTTCCATAATTCATGTAAGAACCAGAAAAATCTCACAACATGCTGCTGGGGTGCAAAAAACTCAACCAGTGGTGCCTCACACAGGCCTTGAGCCCACCCTGAGCCCAGCTTTGTTAAGACAAACTCAGACCTGAATTAGAACTGTATTTAAGGGTGGCAGAGCAGATCAGGGTTGCTCAGTGATGCTCCATCCTCCTCCCAGAAGCATCATCCAGACAGAAATGTCCCCTCTGCTCAGGGAATATTGTGGTGCCGAGGTCATTCCCGTGGAGTGACATAAACCCTGATGGTCTTGGGAATTTGGAGACTGGAAGTATGTGATGAGTGAGGGTTAACTGTGCTTCAAGGCACCCTCTAACCCCACTCAGGGCTGGTTTTGCCTTCCTCTATCATGGAATTGCAGAATGGTTGGTGTTGGGAGGGATTTTAAGGATCACCTCGTCCCAGCCCTGCCATGGGGACACCTCCCACTGTGCCAGGCTGCTCCAGCCCCAGTGTCCAACCTGGCCTTGGGCACTGCCAGGGATCCAGGGGCAGCCCCAGCTGCTCTGGGCACCCTGTGCCAGGGCCTGCCCACCCTCACAGGGAGGAAATTCTTCCTAATATCTGCTCTAAACCTGTAATTTTTCACTTTGAGGCCATTCCCTGGCTCCTGTCCCTGCATCCCCTGGAAATTGTCTCTCTCCAGCTTTCCTGGGGCTCCTCCAGGCCCTGCAAGGCCACCCTGAGCTCAGCCCAAAGCTTCTCCTGTGCAGGTGAACAATGCCAGCTGTGCCAGCCTTTCCTCCCAGCAGAGCTGCTCCAGCCCTCTGCTCATCCTAGAATATCCCAGCTCCCAGTCCAGTGAAAGCAAAGGAAAACTGCTGATTTTGAAGTCTCAACTCCAGAGCAGACAGGGACTGATCCAAAGAGGATTAAAGGTGAACAAGCTGGAGGGGTTTGTTCTTTGAAATAAGTGGTTCTTAGAACACTGGGAGTTCACCCTTAATTCATTCCACTTTTACATTAAGCTGGGAAAAGTAAATGGATTTTCCAATCCAATCATATTTATTTTGTTCTAGCCTGTTATAATGAGCTTGTGCTGCCCTGAAGGCAGCTCTGCATCCAGGGACTCCATTTCAGGGCTGTTGGTTTCTGGGAGAGAAGTAGGGAAAAGATTGACTTTGATGTTTTGTAGCCCATGGCAGAATCCTTCCTGAGATCCCCTCTCCTCCAAGGAAAGGAACCTTCTGGCTGTCAGCAAAGTGGGTGGAAAAGAAACATTTTAACATCCAGCAAAACTTCTGGTGATTGTAAAAAGAAAACATTCCCACAGTCTGGGATGTCTGAGCACACAGGATAAGGTGAACAGCGAGGAATTCCATTTTGTGTTTGCATCTCTGCTGCTCCACCTCCTTGGGAAGGTGAATTCCCCAACAGGCTAGAACAGAATAAATACTGTTGGATTGGAAAATCCATTTACTTTTCCCAGCTTAATGTAAAAATGAAACAAATAAGGGATCAACTCCCAGTGTTCCAGGAACCACTTATTTCAAAGAACAAACCCCTCCAGCTTGTTCACCTTTAATCCTTTTGGGATCAGTCCCCTATCCCCAAGTGTCAAACGGGCTGATCAAACATGGAACTGCTGCTGTGGCCTGATGGGATCCAGGGAGCAGCTGGGGCTGGGCCAGGAGGGATTTAGGGTGGATTTTAGGGAAAGGCTCTTCCCCAGAGGCTGCTGGCACTGCCCAGGCTCCCCAGGCACGGCCCCAGGCTGCCAGAGCTCCAGGAGCCTTTGGACAGCGCTGCCAGGGATGCCCAGGCTGGGGTTGCTGGGGGTCTGGGCAGGGCAGGGCTGGCACTGGGGGATCCCTGGGAGTCCCTTCCTGTGAGTTTGCAGCCCCCAAGTTGGGCAACTCCCCGGGGGCTGCCCTGGCAGGGGAGACCCTCCTGGAGCAGTTCTGTGTCAGGAGCCAGAGACGCGTTGGACTTTTTCGGTCTCCAGCTTCTGTTTGTTGTTATCTTATCAAAACTTCAGCGCTGTCTGCACCAGACTCTGCGTGCGGGAAAAGCAGCACAAAAATGGCAACGACCTCGTGCTGCAAGGCCTTTGGAGTCTCATCAAAAACTGAGCTGCCCAATTAAGAAGTGACTCCTAAATTATTTCCCTTTCTAACCCAATGACTGACCCCTAAAGATTCACAATGCAGATTTTTCTGCCCAATTACAAGATACCACCCAAACCCAAGAAGAAAGAGGAAGAAGAGGAAAGAAGAAAGGAACTCAAGACAACACCCTGTACCCTCCACCTTGAACCCATCTAGAACATCCTAAAAACCCTAAACCCTAAATTTCTCACCCCTGTGACACACTACACTGCTCTCTACAATCCCCACAATCCATTTCACACTTTTGTGGTTTCTGGTTTACCTTGAGGCTTTGGAAGTTTTCTCCATGGATGAGGGTCAGGGTCAGTGCTCCCCTGGGGGTCAGGACACCCCAGAGCAGACAGAGAAATGTTCCCGGTGCCCTGGGTTCCCACAGGGAGCAGCTCTGGATATCCCAGGATTCTGTGATTCTCTGAACCAGCTCGAAGCTGAGTGTGCAGGACGATGGGAAAGCAGAAATTCCAATTTCGGGGGTTTCACCCGGTGTTACTCCCAAGACGGGCAGAGCAGGAGCACCCAAAATCCTGGAACACAGAGAACATCCCTGTCCCCACCAGAGCCACCAACCTGAGCTGGGACGATCCCGACACCCCCCAGCAGCACTCAGCCGTGTGCTCCTTCATCCAGGGACGTGTTCCCGAGGGGTTTGTCCAGCTCCTGCCTCGCTGGGATCCCTGGGCACAACACACACCCCCGTGAGGATCATCCCGTTCCCAGGGCTGCATCCAGGAGGCCCAGCTGGGCAGTTCCTCTGTGCTTCCATGCTGAGATGGAAATTCCCACTGAGGACACTCAGTTCCCGTCAGGCGCTCCCTGGCAGGGACAGCAAGGATTAGGATGAAGTTGGAAGTTCCCAAACAGGAATTTCCCGAGTTGGAAATTCCCAAAGAGGACACTGCGCTGAGCCTGAGCTCTCACCCTCACTCTGCCCTTCTCATTCCCAGTTTTTCTCCCATCCTAATTCCCACATGGCCACAGGGTTCCCTTTCCCCACCTGCACCTCCCCATCCCTCAGGCAGAGGGGAAAAGCTTTGGGAATTGCTGCCACTTCCCCACATTTCTCCCCTTTTCCCAGGTGGATCCACCCACATTCCTGATTCCACACACCTGGGAAGGCCTCTCTTCCCATCCCTCACCAAGAGGAAGTCATGGAGGGTCTAAAGTTTCATGAAATCGTGGTTTGGAAGGGATTTTCTAGTCCAACCCCCCCTCTGCAATAAACAGAAACACCTCCAAGATCCTAAAACTCCATCCATGTGAGTGAGGCCTCCACAACCTCGCTGGAAAATCTTTTCCAGCGTTTTTCCACCCTCAGTGTAAAAAAATTCTTCCTTCTATCTGATCTGAATTCACTTTCAATTTAAGCCCCTCACCCTGTGCCCTACAGGCCCCATTAAGAAGCCTGTCCTTAAAATTCCTTGAGGTATTTCCTGTTTCTGTAGGATTGAGGTCCAAGTGCAATCCCAAAGTGAGGAATGCTGTGCTGGAAGTGTTTTGGAGGAGATTGTGAAGGGCAGGGATTAAATCCAGCCCCAATTCCGAGCAGGAGGTTGCATTTGGGGTTGGAATGGGATGATATCACAATATCACAACCCAAACCATTCTATGATTCCTTATCCTCTCAGGCTGGTTCCAAGAATATGGAAGTGGGAAACAAATAAAGAGAGTGAGAAAAAGAAGTGAAGGAATCCACAATAAACATACAATTAAAATATTCTGAAGTATTGTGAGCAGTGTAAGAATGGAGAAGAGATCAAAAATAATCCCAGAGGAAGAGAGAGGTGACAAAGGGACACCCAGACGTGCTCCGAGGGGACATTTTTGTTCTAGTTCTGCTTAGCAGAGAAAAACCTGGAAAAATCACCAGATTTCTTAACCTGGAAATAGAAACTTGACTTGACCAAAACCATAACCATCAGCAGGAGGAAATTCCTGGTGAAACTGAGCTCCCTTTGCCTTCCCTCATTTGCAGGATTTTTATCCTCAAGTGAAGGATTTCAGGGATGTTCCCCTGCCCTCGCTGCCCACAGCAGAGCCAGAGCCTGGCCCCACGTGCAGCTCTGCAAAATCCAGCTGGGAAATCCACAGTGGGAGGAAACCACCCCAGCCTGGAATCAGATTTCGGTTTTAAGCATCCAAGAATTTAAGCAGAAGCAAAAGGAGCTGTTTCCCCCTAAATTAGGAATCTGCTAACTGAGAAGGAGCCAAGGGCTGGGATTAGAGAGCTTTCCTTGCAGGAATTTTGGTGGGATAACCCAGGGTTCTTTTTGTGTTGTTGGGGGTTACAAAGCAAACAACAACAAAACCAAAACAAACCCCAGAAAAGAAGAGGAAGAGAAGTTTTAGGGATTAATTTCTCCAAACATCAGCTCCTGCTGGGTTTCTGTGGCTCTGGGGAGCTCAGGGACACGATGGAGAGCAGGATTTGGATTATCCAGAGGGGAGATCATTCCTTAAAGGCCCAACACGGTCAAAAATCACTGGGAGGACAAATTCAGAGCAGCACTACAGGAAGGAGAGGCAGGAATAATTGTGGAGGTTCATCCAGGAGAGAGAGAAAAAAAAAATTAAAAAAAAAAAAGGAAGAGATTGTTGAACATCAGGTTAAAAACAGAGCTGGAAAAATGGCACCAATTTCACTTTTAAAAGCTCCTAAAAACCACTTTAAAAAGGAGAGAGGGACAAAGGAGTTTCCCCAGGAATATCTGATGGGACATGGAAAACTCTTGGACAAGGAATTCAGTGGGAAAAGTGCCTGGAGGAGCTGAGTGCAGCTTGGGATGGGGTTTGGAGAAGGTTGGGGTGGCTGGGCTGGGCCTTTTTGCTCAGTTTCAAGTGAGGGACAAGTGACAAACTGGGAGATAACTGGGATGGAGGGACACAGCTCAGTATTCCAAGGAAAAGGAGCTGTGGGAACAGCAGCAAAGAAACAATGGACCTCAGGAGATCAGAGGCCAGCAGCTGGAGGTGAAGTTTCTGGGAAGAGAATTGGGAATAGTGGTGGAGACTCCATTGAAAGTGCTCTGGGAAGCCACAGGATTCCAGAGAAAGCTCTGGATGGAACCTCTGGATGCCAAATGGAGCCCTCGGAGGCCAGAACATCAAACAGGACTCGTGCACAGCACGGGAGCCAAAACAGAGCTAAGGATTAGGGAATGGAGCAGGGAAAGGCCAGGAATCCAAGGGAATGGAGCAGGGAAAGGCAAGGAATCCAAAGGAATGGAATAGGGAAAGGCCAGGAATCCAAAGGAATGGCGCAGGGAAAAGCCAGGAATCCAAGGGAATGGAGCAGGGAAAGGCCAGGAATCCAAGGGAATGGAGCAGGGAAAGGCAAGGAATCCAAAGGAATGGAATAGGGAAAGGCCAGGAATCCAAAGGAATGGAGCAGGGAAAGGCCAGGAATCCAAGGGAATGGAGCAGGGAAAGGCCAGGAATCCAAAGGAATGGAACAGGGAAAGGCCAGGAATCCAAGGGAATGGAGCAGGGAAAGGCCAGGAATCCGAGGGAATGTTGGGTGATGAGGGATAAAGGCAATAAAAACAAATTAGAGGAGTAAAAGTGGTGCTTTTCCTAGCAGGAATGTGGGAGATTCCACAGAGGTGTCAGATCTATGGGAATGTGTTTTGTGTGTTCACAGAGAGGATTTGACGTTGGATTTAATATTCCCAAGGGAAAGCCAAGGTGGGAAACACAGGTTAAGGAGATTTCTGACCAATTATGGATTTCTGACAAATTCGGGGCTTCTAACAAATCGCGGATTTCTAAGAGATTATTGATTTCTAATAAATTAAGGATTGCTGGCAAATTAAGGATTTCCAAGTCATCGGGATCTGAGGAAATCCCTGGCATGAGGAGGAGCCAGCACCAGGAATCTGGGAGCCTTGAGTGGCTGGGAAATAGAAAGCACAGCACTTCCCTGGGAAAATGAGGGGAATTACGGAGCTGCCAGCAAGACAGGAAGCCCCGGGAAGCAGAAATTCCCATTAAATAAAACTCCCGTTTTCCCACTTCCTAGAAGATGATCCTGAGCAATTTTACCGGGCTTGGCAAGAACAAATTGGGCCAAATTATCGAAATTCCAGCCTTAAAAATGGGAACAGATGTGGTGGATCCGGGGACGTTATGGCACAAGGTGTTGTTTGGATGTGGAATCGTGGAGGAGTTTGGGGTGGAAGGGATTTTAAGGATCATCCTCTTCCCATGGCAGGGACACCTCCCACTGTCCCAGTGTCCAACCTGGCCTTGGGCACTGCCAGGGATCCAGGGGCAGCCCCAGCTGCTCTGGGAATTCCATCCCAGCCCCTCAGCACCTTCCCAGGGAGGAATTTCTTCCCAACATTCAGTGTAGGGGAGGAATGATGATGCTGTGAGAGAGAACGATGCCTTGGGAGGCACAAAGAAATGCCAGAAATGACAGAGAATTCCAGGGAAACACAGCACAGAATCCTGGGCAGGAATTTTTGGGGGAATCTTAGCTTTTCACACCACCTTTCCCTTTATTTCTCTCACACAGCGAAAAACACACGGAACAATTTTATCCAACCTTCTTCAACTAACAAACCCCTGCAGCAAATCCCGGTGGTGCCAGAAAATATCTTCATCCCTTTCCTCCCCTAATCCCATTTTTCTCAGGGAGTGACAGCAACACAGGATGTCTCAGAGCATCCAGGTTTTCTCCCTGGGCACACCAGATGGGAAAGGGGCAGGGAGAGGTTCTTCCAAAAGGAAGTTGGGAGCAGGAGCCTGATTCCCGTGTCCAGGATCCTGCTGGGCAGCAGGTTTTCACTCTGGATCCCAGAGCCAGCCTAAAATTAGTCTGAACTAACGTGTTCCAGTAGAAACGAAGCCAGGGATTCTTTTCAGGACACACTTGGAATTCCAAGCTGGTTTTATGTTAAAAAAAAAGCCGTATTTGCTAAGCACACATCTTTTAATTCATTTGAATGTAATTAATTTTCAGTCTTCCACTGATTCTTCCAATCGTCTCCATTAATTCTTTTCCAGTTTTCCACAATAAAATTATAATATATTTATAAAATATAAAATAAATAAATTAAAAATAAAGGATTGATATTATATGATATTACATTACATTACATAACATTACATTATATTACATTACATAACATTACATTATATTATATTACATTACATTACATTATATTATATTATATTATATTATATTATATTATATTATATCATATTATATTATATTATATTATATTATATTATATTATATTATATTACATTATATTATATTATATTATATTATATTATATTATATTATATTATATATTTGTTCTATTTATTATATATATCATATCATATCATATCATATCATATCATATCATATCATACAATAGAATATTTAATAAATATATAATAAATAAATAAAATAATATATAAAAATAAACAATATAATATAAAGAAATATAAATTAAAAATAAAATCTAATCCCAAAAATTCAGGCAGGCAGATGACAACGAGCTTCACAACAAACACTTTGTGTAAATTTAGGCTGCCAGACACAGTCAAGACTTTTTAGCTCTGTTTCCCCCATGGAAGATGACAAGATGGAATAAAAGCCTTCTATTTTTACCAAGGAAATTCAAGGAGTTCATTGAAAAAAGCCACTTTGACTTTCCAGGAATGAGGAGCCTTCCATAAAAATGCACTTTTAAATTGCTGGGTTATTCTTATTCTGCTCACCTGGAGAGGAGAAGCTCCAGGGAGAGCTCAGAGCCCCTGGCAGGGCCTGAAGGGGCTCCAGGAGAGCTGGAGGGGGACTGGGGACAAGGCCTGGAGGGACAGGAGCCAGGGAATGGCTCCCAGTGCCAGAGGGCAGGGCTGGATGGGAGATTGGGAATTGGGAATTGTTCCCTGGCAGGGTGGGCAGGGGCTGGGATGGAATTGCCAGAGCAGCTGGGGCTGCCCCTGGATCCCTGGCAGTGCCCAAGGCCAGGTTGGACACTGGGGCTGGAGCAGCCTGGCACAATGGGAGGTGTCCCTGCCATGGCAGGGCTGGCACTGGATGGGATTTAAGGTCCTTCCCAACCCAAATCCTTCTGGGATTCTGGGATTCCAGCCGAAGTCTGAGCCTGCAGGTGAGCAGAGGATGGTGCTGGAAGGTCACACGGTGCCCTGGCCTCTCCTTTCCCCTGGAATGCCCCGGGAAGCGATGGCACTGCAGCTGCAGCTGTGCCTGATGGATCACCTGAGAACCAACCAAAGTGGGAAACAATCCTGCAGCTGAATGGAGAAATGTGGAATCGTGGATGGGCTGGGATGGAAAGGAGCTTAAACCCACCCAGTGCCACCCTGCCATGGCAGGGACAGCTCCCACTGTCCCAGGCTGCTCCAGCCCCAGTGTCCAAGCTGGCCTTGGGCACTGCCAGGGATCCAGGGGCAGCCCCAGCTGCTCTGGCAATTCCATCCCAGCCCCTGCCCACCCTGCCAGGGAGGAATCTTTACCCAGAATATTTGATCATTCACCACCAGCCAGGCTTCCCATGCTGGAGGTCACATCCCATCTCTGCAAACTGGGTTACGCTGGGAGTGCTTTTAGCACAAACCACCACCATGGCAAAGGGGAAATGATCAATGGAATTGGTCTTTATGAACAGCTGACAATTCAGTGTTCAAGGCTGGTTCTCCTCCCACAGAATTCCGTGGCAAATCTATCCCTGTTTGCAGAAAGTGAGAGCAAACCTGGAGAACTCAGGGAGGTTTCTGCTCATCATTCTGTTCATAGTATTTCTGTTCATTAATTGTGTTCAGTGTGCACTCACCCAGGGAAGTGGACTCAGCAGACAAACTGAGGAAAGGAAATCCACATTCAGGATTGCAGTGGGATTTTTTTTTTCCCCTCATTTTCGCATGGAAAGGCCAGAGAATTCCCAGAGGATTTCCAGCTGTGTGGTGACAAGCTCCAGTGCTGGTTGTCCCACTGTCCTATCCCTGCCAGCAGCCCAAGGATGGGAGAATCCCACAAATCTTTGGAGAGCCAACCCCAGCGTGGACATTTGGGCTGCTGCTCCTCTGGGCAAGCCAGGCATGCCAAGAGCTGTCCAAGAGCAGCAGAAATCCAGGTGGATGCTCCCCTGCTCCTCCTCCCTCCCACCACAGGATCCAGCTGCTCTGTCCAGGGCTCGTGGTGTCGGGAGCAAACATTTCCCTCTCCTTTCTAAAGAAATAGCCAAAAAGGGAACGAGGGCAGCTCCAAAGCCCTTCCTTCATTAACACACACACCTCCGAGGGCAAGAAGCACATCCCGAGCTCCAGCAACAACAGGAGCTGAGAGAATTGGATTTGGGGCAGCCAAATCCTCCTTTGGTTCTGTTCCAGCTGCTCTTCAGCCTCTCCAGGTGCAGCAATCACTAAAGGATGGGCCGAGCCTGAGGACAGGCAAAGATGGGGCAGTGGAAGCTCCTTCACCTCCAAATTCATCTCAAAACACGAAGACCTTCCCCAACATCGCCTGAATTTTCAGTTTTTCTTACATTTACACGTCTGTCTTTGGCAGAAACCTCTCCCTGCCCTGTCCCACAGAGCAGCTCTGCCATTCCATGGGCAGCCTTGGGAAGTGCCAGGTTCCAGCAGCTGGACTTGCCCATGGAGCCACGGACCAAACCCACCCCTGGCTCTGATTCCTCCTGAATTTCTGTCTCTGCATGAACTCAGCGAAGCTTTAGTGATGCCCCTCTAGCCAGGCATGAATTCTTTGCCATTTAACAAACTCTGACTGCAGCTGCAACAGGAGAGAAATTCCCTGGTCCTCATTTCCAAGAAGGCTCCTTTTTCCATCTCTGGTAGTGAGAGGGGGGCTTAAGTAGACTTTACACCAAGTAGTTGCCACAGAGGCATGAATAAAACATGAGGAGCTCCCTCTCCTTTGTGTTTGCACAAGAAAATTATGATTTTCTGTTTGCTCGCAGCAAATCCCAGGGTTCTGCTGTAAACAGACAGGGCAGAAGTGAAGTACTCAGGGAAGATGGAACAAATCCATTGTTTGCAGTGATTCTCCCAAGCTCCAAACCAGACCCAGCAATTAACTTGCTTTGATAGACCCATGGTTTTCGTTAGAGTTCCTCATATTTAATTATGTCCTAATCCACCTCCAAGAAAGCAGAGGGAGCTCAACAGAGAACCATTACCTACAAACAGGAGTGGGAGCCAAGCATTTGAAATCCAGTTATTGATACAAAACAGAAGGCAGGCTTCCAGCTCAAGCAGCCCCTCGGGTTTAATCTGAAGATCTATCAGGAAAAATCTCTTCTCTTTCCCACTGGAGGCTTTCATCTCTTCCCAGGAGGGAGCAATCATCTTCCCAACCCCTCCCTCGTGGTCCTAATTGTCCAAAGGGAGTTTTTGTGTTTTGTGCACTTAATGAATTTACTGAGGGAAGATCGTATCTGCCACGGGACAACTCCTGAGCTGCAGCAGGGAGTGATTCCCACCCTCGTGTCCTGGAAAAATCCCTTCCCACAGAGCCAGAATCCCAGAGAAATTGCTGCTCAGTTCTCCTGAAAGCTCAGAGACACCCCCAAGGTTAAAAGTTTCCTCCAGGCAAAGCTGTTGCTCCTTGCCTGGGACTCAGAGTTGCCCAAACCAGGGCTGGGAGGATCCTTAGGGAATTTTCACCATTTCAGGGAAGGAGAAAAACCTTTCCCTGCAGGTGGGAGGTCTCCAGTTGTGTAGAGGGTGTGGTGGTGGCGTAGGAGAAGCTGGAGGTGCCCAAGCCCAGCTTAGACACTGGGGCTTGGAAAAGCCTGGGACACTGAAATGTGTCCCTGCCCATGGAAGGGGTGGGATGAGATGATCCTTAAGGTCCTTCCAAACCATTCCATGACTCTGTGACCCTGTCCTGGGCAAAGCACCTCCCTTGGAGGCAGAATCCCAGAGAAATTGCTGCTCAGTTCTCCTGAAAGCTCAGAGACACCCCCAAGGTTAAATTTTTCCTCCAGGCAAAGCTGTTGCTCCTCGCCTGGGACTCAGAGTTGTCCAAACCAGGGCTGGGAGGATCCTTAGGGAATTTTCACCATTTCAGGGAAGGAGAAAAACCTTTCCCTGCAGGTGGGAGGTCTCCAGTTGTGTAGAGGGTGTGGTGAGGGGTAGGAGAAGCTGGAGGTGTCCAAGCCCATCTTGGACAGGTTTGGAGCAGCCTGGGACACTGAAATGTGTCCCTGCTGTGGCAGAGGTGGGATGAGATGATCCTTAAGGTCCTTCCAAACCATTCCATGACTCTGTGACACTGCAGCCCTGCAGTGAGCAGATGTCACTACAACCACCCAGCTTCAGCTGCTCCAAGCCCAGTTGTTGACTTAAATGCCCCGGAAAAATTGGATTTCTCCCAGGGTTTCCAGTTTTCCGTGGTGAGAGTGAGAATCTGCCCTCTGTAACCCAGCTCCAATGCCCAGAGGTAGATCCTGGATGGAATGGTTGGTGCTCTGCAGCATTCCCTCAGGAATTCTTGTCCAGGATGGTTTGGTGGAAGGTCACACATTTAAAAGCCTCATGGCCAATCCCAAATTTGCTTTTAAAAGGAATGAAACAATTCTGGGTGGGAATGGCAAATGTGGGTGATGAGTTCTCCTAAAGGAGCCCATTTTTTGGAGCAGCTCAGTGATTCCCATTCCTAAGCCACATCCATGCAGGAAAAAAACCCCACCTGGAAATGCCGAGCTGTCACAGCAGTGAACAGAAGCTGTAATTTTGGTGTGGGTACCAAGACTTTCAAACCCCGCTGCTTCAACATCCATGGAAATGAATCCAACAGCAAGAAGTTTCCCAGAAGGTTCCAAGAAATTCCAAGCAGATTCCTTGAATCCCACCCATCCCAAAAAAAAAAAAAAACCATCTCTTTACAGGGGCTTCTCTGTGCCTGCAGAAGCCACAGTCCTAAATCCTCCCCTCCTGTTTGGCACTTCCACCCATCCACCTGGAGACAATAATGGAGCATCCCTGGTTGGTTTTCATCCAGTGGCTCTTCAGTTACTGAATTCCTGCAGAGCCTGGACTGGAATTGAGATAAGGATCTCCACTCTAGGCTCAGGGAGATAATATTGCTGTCACCTAACCCTGGGCACCCAAATATCCTTAAGATCCAGCCCTTGCCACCCCAAAACTCTCAGAATTCCCCCCAGCTGTGATCCCCACACTTTTGGAGATGGTTGTGAGGGACCAAGGTCTTCTGAGGTGAAATTCTTTGAGCTGAAAGGAAAATATTTCAGTACCTGATAAATATCTGGACTTCCCCTCTGATCAGAAAATACCCCCAGGCATTTCAGCCTGTTCTCCATTCTTTTTGAGGGAATGAGTCACGATTTTGGATTGCTTCCACTTGGTAGGAAGGATAAGGACACAGCTCCTGAATGTGAGCTGCTGGCAGGTTTGGGAGACTTCATTTTCTGAGCTAAAGTGGAGTCGTGGTCAGCCCAAAACTGATAAAACAAACCCACCCTGGTGGAGTCTGAGCATCCAGCTGCTGGTGATTCTGCCTGGCAGTCAGATTCCAAGGGAAGGGCTGGAGCTGCTGGGATCTGCTGATAGCCCAGATGAAGGAAGGAGAGGCACCAAAGAGCAGGGAAGGCCAAAATCCCCCATCCACAGCCACACACACATTTGGAATGTCCCTCAGTAGGGAGGCTCCCAAAATCATTGTTGGGAGAACAAAGGCGAGTTTGGGATGACAGACATTTCAAACAACAGAAAAGTTGGAGGGGAGCAATAAGAAAAACAACTGGAATGGGAAAGGATTAAGTGGTCAACAGAAAACAACAAAAGGAAAATTAACATCTTTTCAAAACTCACAAAGCGGCCTCAGAAGCAGGGGGAGAACAGTAAAAAGCCCGAATTATGCACAGTTTAACAGCAAAGCTCACAAAGAAATGAAGTGACTCCTGCAGAGAAAGGGTGTGGGGACATCTTATAAACTGACCACATTCCAAAGAGGAATAAAAAAGCAATTCTCACACACATGGCCTGGGAGGCAGCCAGGCCCACTTGGTGCCCTGAGTTTGGAAGGCCAAGTTCTGAAATGCATCTCAAATCCCAAGGGTTCTGCAAAGGGGGAAGCTGGAAAAGAAACCAACATCCACCGAGTCCAACTGGGCCTGGGAGGAGCTGCCAAGGAGTGAAACAGCACAACGTGAATTTCTGCATCTGCCACCTCAGCAAACTTCAGGAATTTGGGATGAAATTTGGCGTGACAGGCACCGAACTCAGGTAAAATTCTGTTTCTTGTTTGTTCTGAAAGGTTCAGCTGATTTCATTGTGCTGTTTCCCAGGAGGAGAGTTGGAGTTGGTGAATCATTATATCACTGGAAGGAATTTCCCTCTGGAGAGCTTTGCTATTCCCAGGATCTGAAAATCTAGCAGAAGCCTGAAACTCGGTTTATCTGTGTTATGGTTTTATCTTCTGCCATCAAAGTCCAAGTGAATTTCATTATAAATCGTAGAGAGAACACACGTCCTTAGGAGACCTCCTCAATTTCAGCAGTGAGATGTTCAGGGAATCCTGGAATTCCCGAGGCTGGAAAAGCCCTCCCGGCCCATGGAGTCCCACCTTGTCCCCAGCCCAGAGCTCTGAGTGCCACCTCCAGGGGACACCTGCAGGGATGGGCACTGCAAAGCTCCCTGGGCAATTCCAAGGCCTGAGCAGCCTTTCCATGGGGAAATTCCTGCTGCTGGCCAAGCTGAGCCTGCCCTGGCCCAGCCTGAGGCCGTTCCCTCTCCTCCTGTCCCCGTTCCCTGGGAGCAGAGCCCGATCCCCACCTGGCTCCCTCTTGCCACACAATCCCTTTCCTGGTTATTTCCCAAACAATCCAGGAATCTGCCCAGGGAACGACTCCCTCCAAACCCACTGCGGGGTTGCAGAAGCCTCATTTCCCTCTCTCCCATCAACACCCTCAGATAAGAGCTTTTAATGACACAACCCTGGGAGGTTTTTCCTCCAGCCCATGCTCCCTCCACACGTGGCACCAGCCAGGCTCTCCCAACAACTTTTCCACAGTTTGTTTTTCCCACAACCATCCAGTGCTAGCAAACATTATTTACAGCACACAGTTCCGACTGCCTCCAAACAAAGCCCTTATCTCCCACCATAAACTTCCTCACGTCCTTAAATGCACACTTGTTCACTTCCTTACTGACTCCTCCTTGGGTGTCATTCCAAGGCTTTTCCAAGGCCTAAACACTCCTCAGTTTCTTCAGGAGCCCAGAAATGCAGCCAGAGCTTTAAATGGAGTTTGGAATAATGAGGCCCAGCATTGCTGGGAGTGTTTACTGCCCTACATCTTTGTCTGCATTTGAATAAACACCTCTGGAAAAGCTGCTT
Source organism: Vidua macroura (assembly GCF_024509145.1). NCBI lineage: Eukaryota > Metazoa > Chordata > Aves > Passeriformes > Viduidae > Vidua > Vidua macroura. Next base: position 1,298,198 of record NC_071572.1, on the reverse strand, counting down.
CTCTGGCCTTGCACAACTCCAACCCCTTTATTTTCACAATTCCCATTCCTTTATTTTCACAACACTTCCCTCAGGGCAGGGCGGACAATGTCAATCCCTCGTTAGGAAATTGGAGCGATGAGAGTGTCTGGGCAGAGCTGGAGAGGGGCGGGAATGGCCCCCCCATGGCCCTGCACTGCCAGCAGCTCCTCCTGGGTCCCACAGGAGCCCCTGGCCTGGGATCCTCTGGGAAAAGCCGAGTGCTGAACGTGGATTGGGACAGCCCCGGCATCAGTCCAGGCTGGGATGAGCAGATGGAGCAGCCCTGGGAGAGCTGGACCTGCCCCAGCCCAGAGCCCCCAGTGCCCTGGGCTGAGCCCAGCTGGGGATCAGGAGAGGGACTGGGATTGGGACTGGGATTGGGATTGGGACTGGGATTGGGAATGAGAATGGGATTGGGATTGGGATTGGGACTGGGACTGGGACTGGGATTGGGATTGGGAATGAGAATGGGATTGGGATTGGGACTGGGATTGGGATTGGGAATGAGAATGGGATTGGGATTGGGACTGGGATTGGGACTGGGATTGAGAATGGGACTGGGATTGAGAATGGGACTGGGATTGGGATTGGGAATGAGATTGGGATTGGGATTGGGAATGAGATTGGGATTGGGATTGGGATTGGGATTGGGATTGGGACTGGGATTGGGATTGGGAATGAGAATGGGATTGGGATTGGGACTGGGATTGGGATTGGGAATGAGAATGGGATTGGGATTGGGATTGGGATTGGGATTGGGACTGGGATTGGGAATGAGAATGGGATTGGGACTGAGATTGGGATTGGGACTGGGATTGGGATTGGGATTGGGATAGGGATTGGGATTGGGACTGAGATTGGGATTGGGACTGGGATTGGGATTGGGATTGGGATTGGGAATGAGAATGGGATTGGGACTGGGATTGGGACTGGGATTGGGATTGGGAATGAGAATGGGATTGGGATTGGGATTGGGATTGGGATTGGGACTGGGATTGGGATTGTGCCCCCACAGGTGAGACCCTGTGGGAGCCCAGCACATCCCTCTGGCTGCCCTGGCTGGCTCCAGACCCTGGCACGAAGTCAAAAACACCAGTGGCTTCCATTTTAGCCTGTGGAAAAAGCTGTCAACTTTGTGTGAGGAATTACAAGCCACAAGGGTTTGAGTAGTGTGGTATTTGGATTAACACAGGGTGGAAAAGTAGAATTTTGGGATTTTTAGAATGGGGTTCGAGGGGGTATAAGATGGAGGGATTTGGGCATGTCTGACCATCTTCTCCTTCTCCTTCTCCTTGCCCTCCATGTCTTGCTGGGATACTGACACTTTTCTCTTGGTTTAAGGTAGAGACACATTGTCCAACAGAAATGATAGGTATTGGCACGTGGAGCTGCTGCAGAGAGCCCAGAGGAGGCTCCAGGATGAGCAGAGGGCTGGAGCAGCTCTGCTGGGAGGAAAGGCTGGCACAGCTGGCATTGTTCACCTGCACAGGAGAAGCTTTGGGCTGAGCTCAGGGTGGCCTTGCAGGGCCTGGAGGAGCCCCAGGAAAGCTGGAGAGAGACAATTTCCAGGGGATGCAGGGACAGGAGCCAGGGAATGGCTCCCACTGAAAAATTCCAATTTAGGTGGGGTGTTGGGAAAAAAAATCCTTCCCTGGCAGGGTGGGCAGGGGCTGGGATGGAATTCCCAGAGCAGCTGGGGCTGCCCTTGGATCCCTGGCAGTGCCCAAGGCCACCTGGGAGAGCGAGTGGCATCCCCAGCTCTGGCAGATGGGATTTCCAGACTCTTCCATCCCAAACCCTCCATGACTCCGTTCTGGGATTCTCCCAAGCCGACTTTTCCCCACCGGTGAAATTCCCCTGGGGTTTGGGGAATCACAGCCAGCAGGAAATCTGTGCACAGCTCACCTGGATGCCAGCACAGCTCTTTGCCATCTGAGCCAACAATTCTGGAGCACAAAGGGAAAGGAACAAGATCCCTGTGCCCTTCCAGTGCCACTGGAACGAGGCCTGAACTGCACCAAACTTTGTGGCCAAATGCAGCAAAAATTGAGATTTGCACTTGAAGTGCAGCCCGTGAAGTTCCCATGGTGTCACGTTGTCACAGATTGGCCAGAAATGGATTTAATTCCAAGTTTAATCCTGATAAGTGATTTAGTAAAGGCCTCCCATCCTGATATTTGGTTTTCCAGCTGCAGCATGACTGTGCACAAGTGTGTGGGATGAGAGGGCCACAATTCAGGCTGCAGACTAATGGCTTTTCTCTAACTCATTCCTCTCCCCCAGAAAAAAAAAAAAAAAAAAACAAAAAAAAGCCAAAAACAAAACCCTGCTATTTTCTAGATTTCAATTTTCTGGACACAAATGATATTAAAAAGTAATCCTGGCTGATGAGGTTTAAGAGCAGGATTACAGCAAGATTGAAAAACTCCATTCTGTCGGAGAAAATCTCTCCCTCCTCACCAGATTGGTGCTTTGCTGCTGCTCAGATGATAATACCCACATGAATACCCACATGAATACCCCTGAGGAGCCTCAGGCACACCCTGGAGGAGATTCCAGCTCCATCCATTTGGGACTAGTGAAAGGAGATCCTTCCCAAAGAGGTCCAGAACCAGCCCTGGGGAATTTTCTGCCACAGAAAGTCACTGGGGCAAAGAGCACAACCATATTTTGTAAAAACCAGGATCATTCTCTGCATGTTCCTGGAGATAAGGAAGAGGGAAGCACACACATTTTTTTTCTTTTTTTTTTTTTTCCAGTCCTGCTGGGGCCTTCCATGAGATGAGGCAGCTCCAGAAACGCAGCACTTGGTGAAGTCTAAATGCACATCCCCAATAACCTACTTTAAAATTTCCACCGAGCCTGGCAGAGTCAGCCCAGGGCAGGATTCGGCCTCTGGAGAAGTTCCAGGTCCAGCATGAATTGGAGGTAAAATGTTGATGGACTTCAAGGACTGCAAACCCCAGGAGCAGCAGAGGAGAGTTCATGGAAATGCTAAATCTTGTGGGATGGTCTTGCTTAGGAACTCCGTGCCCTCTGGAGCTCTACTGGCGTGTGAAAAACTCTTCAATAGAAGATTTCTGGTGCAACCCAAAGCCCAGAGAGCCAAGGCTGGTGTAGGAGCTGCTATCAGCAAGAGAATTGATAATGAGCTGATAACAGGGACAGCGGGACCAGGCTGAGCCAGCTCTGCTGCCAGACCAGGCCAGGGCCCTTCTCTGCCCACACAGAGAGTTAAAAATGTGAAATTCCACATGATCCCAGGATCCCTGGGGCTGGAAAAGCCCTCCCAGCCCATGCAGTGCCAGCTGTGCCCCGTGCCCACCGTGTCCCCAGCCCAGAGCTCTGAGTGCCACCTCCAGGGGACACCTGCAGGGATGGGCACTGCAAAGCTCCCTGGGCAGCCCCTGCCAAGGCCTGAGCAGCCTTTCCATGGGGAAATTCCTGCTGCTGGCCAAGCTGAGCCTGCCCTGGCCCAGCCTGAGGCCGTTCCCTCTCCTCCTGTCCCTTTTTCTGAGCCCTGTCCCGGCTGTCCCCTCCTGGCAGGAGCTGTGCAGAGCCACAAGGTCCCCCCTGAGCCTCCTTTGCTCCAGGCTCAGCCCCTTCCCAGCTCCCTCAGGAATTCTCCAGCCCCTTCCCAGCTCCCTTCCCTGCCCTGGACACGCTCCAGCCCCTCCAGGTCTCTCCTGCAGGACCAGAACTGGGCACAGCCCTCGAGGGGCCTCTCAGAGCCAGCCCAGAGGGACAATCCCTGCCCTGCTCCTGCTGGACACACAATTCCTCACCCAGCCCTGCTGCCAGTGGCCTCTTGCCCCCCTGGGCACCCCTGGGCTCGTGTCCAGCCCCTGGCACCAGCACCCCCAGGGCCTTTCCCAGCTTTCCAGCCCCTCTGCCCAGCCCGGAGCTCCTGGGGTTGTTGTGACCCAAGGGCAGGACCAGCCCTTGGCCATTCGCCCCCATTCACCCCAAAACAATTCCAGCAACGCCCTCTGTGTCTGGAGCCCCGGAGATTTGTCCTCCCTGAGCTCCAGGACACATGCAGGAACATCAGCCCCATACTGCTCCCTCCCCACCACCCCTCTGCCAGGGATAAACACCAACAGAATTCCCAGGGTGGAGGTTTGGAGGTTTCCCACACGTGGGTGCAGAGCCAAACTCCCAGAAAGGCCCTTCCCAACCCCTGCAAGCTCCTGGCACTTCCAGCCTGGGCACCCTGGCTCCCATCCTGGATTTCCTGAGCTGGTGCACTCCAGCAGCCAGGCAGGATTGCTGTCCCATCACAGGGAGATTTCCACACCTTCCTCAGCAGCACCAGGCTCATTTCCAGCCTGGCTCCCCATTTCCAGGCACTGACAGCTCCGCTTCCCCTCCCAGTGTGGGATTTTGGGCTCACACATGGGAAGAGACAGTACAGAAACAAGAGCACAGAAAAGGTGGGAAATGCTGCACTTCCCTGGAGGTGAAGCTTCTGTTTTCCTCATTGTCCCAGTGAGGGAATTTCAGTGTTTGGCAGGGCAAATCCTGAAGTGAGATTCCACACCTGCATTGTCCCAGCCAGGAACGCCCTCCTGCTCAGCAGATCCACTGGCAGGAATTCCCACTGTGGCTGTGCCCAGTTCTGCTCCTGCAGGAGAGACCTGGAGGGGCTGGAGAGTGCCCAGGGCAGGGAAGGGAGCTGGGAAGGGGCTGGAGAATTCCTGAGGGAGCTGGGAAGGGGCTGAGCCTGGAGAAAAGGAGGCTCAGGGGGGACCTTGTGGTTCTCCACATTTTTCCACCATTCCCAGCCTTACCTGCATCATTCCCCTGCCATCAGGAACCCAGAGAGAACTTTGGGATTCAGCAAATTCCCATCATGGGGCAGCACAACCCCAATTTCAACCCCAGGAGCTCCAGATCTCCATCCCTGCCCAGAGCACTTTTCCTGCCTCATATCCCTGTGGAGTTTGGGAAAAGCCCAAATTCCTGAGCTGAAACCCTCCCAGGCCTTTCCAGTTCTCATCAGGGACGGCCTGCAGGTTCCCAGTTGTTGAGCACCAGTGGGGCAATAACAACTTCTTCCTCTTCTTCTTCTTCTCCATCTTCTTCTTTTCTTCTTCTCCATCTTCTTCTTCTTCTTCTTCTTCTTCTTCTTCTCCTTCTTCTCCTTCTTCTTCTTCTTCTCCTTCTTCTTCTTCTTCTCCTTCTTCTTCTCCTTCTTCTCCTTCTTCTCCTTCTTCTCCTTCTTCTCCTTCTTCTCCTTCTTCTTCTCCTTCTCCTTCTCCTTCTTCTTCTTCTTCTCCTTCTCCTTCTTCTTCTTCTCCTTCTTCTTCTTCTTCTTCTTCTTCTTCTTCTTCTTCTTCTTCTTCTTCTTCTTCTTCTTCTTCTTCTTCTTCTTCTTCTTCTTCTTCTTCTTCTTCTTCTTCTCTTTCTCCTTCTTCTTCTTCACAACTCAATAATAACTCAAAATAATCACCATAATAATAACAACAAAGATAATGACAATAAAGATAAAGATAAAGATAATAATAATAACAATAATAATAACAATAATAATAATAATAATAATAATAATAACAAAAACTACTACTACTGTTCCCAGATAATCAGTTGTCAAATTCTGCAGGCTGGAATATTCAAAGCCACCTCCAAATCACTCTGAAAAGGGAACTTGGAGAGTCCTGAGCTGCTGGGCAGACAAGGAGGGCAAGTTCCAGCTATCTTCTACCACCTTAAAATGGACATAAAAGGCACTTGGGTAAGGAGAACCCCTGGCTGGTGGAGCACGTGGTGAGGAGAGCTCAGAAAAGGTCTTAAACCCCAAATTCTGGAAGCTCAGCAAGCTCTCAGTCTTCCTCCATTGATTCCTCCCTTCCTGAGCCAGAAAGTTCCCGGGATTTTCATTTCCTGGGATCAGGGGGTTGAAAACCATCCAAGCTCCACTTCCCACTGTCCCCTGGCAGTTCCCACATGGAGTCTCCTCCTCAAGCAAGGAAACCTCCCCCAGCTCCGTGCCAGGGAGTGCAGTTTCTGGGAAAGCTGCCACCACTTCTCCCAATCAATTGTTCTGAGATGTCACCACTTCGCCAGGGCTGGAAGTGCCACTCTTGGGGGACATCTGAAAATCATTCCTCCGTTTTTTTAGGTCAAACGTTGCCCTCCAGCACCGCAGAGCCCACATGACAGGAGGGACTGAAGGGAGAAGTGGCCAGCTCTGGAATTGAGATGCCCAGCACAGAGCTCCTGGTGTGGTCCAGGCTGGAATGTCATTGAATATCCAAGGCACTGAGGTTTGGAGGCAAGAGGATGAGCTGAGTCCAACCTCCCCTCGGGGGTAAGGGAGGGGAGCAGCAGTTTAGGTTTCAACCTCAAGTGATACCTCATTCATTTAGGGAAAAAAAAAAAAAAAAAAAAACCAAGAGGGGATGTGAGGCTTGAGATTCCTCAGGAAATTAAAAAAAAAAAAAAAAAAAAAAAGGGGAAAAATCCAGCAGTCCAAGGCCTAATCCGTGCACTGTGACAGCTCTTTATCAGCCCATAAAGGAGCAATGAACACAATAATTCAATTTTGCCTCAGTAAAGGCTCAGCTGGAAGGGAAACCTGAGCTTGTTACAGTTTTCCAGCTGAACAACAGGGAAAATCCAGCCAGGAAGGAAGATCTGGAATGCCTGGGGTCAGAGGAGCAGCAGCGATTCCCTTTGGAACACCCAGCTGGGTAAGGAGCAAAACAATCACACCTTGTCTGCTCCACCTCTGCCTGCCCGGATTAGAGCCCAGCTGGAGAAAACTGGGATGGAGTGTCTCAGGCAGGGATCAAACACACCCTGGCACCTTCAGAGGTCCAAGCAGGAAGAGCAGGAGCCAAAATCCTTTGGGCCTGCTGGGAGCCCCAAAGAATCCCCCAGGAGCAGGGCTCCCCTCTGCCTCAGAGCTCCCAAAATCCCAAAACCCTTCACCCTGCAACCAGGGAAAACATGCACAAGTGGGAGAGCCCCTGAGGAATCCCCTGATTCTCAAGTCCCACCCCAGGCACACTCACCAGGAGCTGCCAGAACACTTTTGTTCCCAGCCAAAGGGTTGTGGTTTTTTTATTTTTTATGGAAGTAAACATTTGCCGAGTCAGGTAAACCCCAGAATTCCATGGAATGTCTTTTTGGGGCTTTCCAGCCATAAACCCCAGCCCACAGGTGCTCCCAGCCATGTCCCCGAGCACAAGCAGGGCTTTAGTTAAGCTGCTGCTTGTTATGGAATCATGGAATGGTTTGGGCTGGGAGGGATTTTAGGGATCATCCAGTGCCACCCCTGCCATGGCAGGGACACCTCCCACTGTGCCAGGCTGCTCCAGCCCCAGTGTCCAACCTGGCCTTGGGCACTGCCAGGGATCCAGGGGCAGCCCCAGCTGCTCTGGGAATTCCATCCCAGCCCCTGCCCACCCTGCCAGGGAACAATTCCCAATTCCCAATCTCCCATCCAGCCCTGCCCTCTGGCACTGGGAGCCATTCCCTGGCTCCTGTCCCTCCAGGCCTTGTCCCCAGTCCCTCTGCAGCTCTCCTGGAGCCCCTTCAGGCCCTGCCAGGGGCTCTGAGCTCTCCCTGGAGCTTCTCCTCTCCAGGTGAGCCCCCCCAGCTCTCCCAGCCTGGCTCCAGAGGGGCTCCAGCCCTGGAGCAGCTCCGTGGCCTCCTCTGGATTTGTTCCAAGAGCTCCACATCTTTCCTGTGGGGAAAATGAGGCAATTTTGACTTGATGTTAGAATTTGGGATTCCAGCTTTATCCACCTGCCCCATTCTGGATATGAGGCTGCAGAGGGTGAGCTGGAAGATGCCAGAAGAAGCAGAATTTCCCAGGAAGGAATCCAGTCCTTCCCAGCACTCCCAGTTGCTGAGCACCCAACGAGGTCACACCTCAGGGAGCTGTTCCCAGACAAGCATCCATGGGATTGTGCAGTGCAAGTGCCAGGCTGGGATGTGGAAATCCACCTCCAAAGGAACCTGTGCCCTCTGGAAGGAGAACTTGACGCTGTCTGAGCTGAGGGCTGGCCAAGGAGGGCAATTCCCAAATGCCTCCACAACCTCAGACTGAAAACAAAGGCACTTGGACAAGTGCTCGTTTCCAAGGCCAGGTTGGATGGCACCTGGAGACACCTGGCACAGTGGGAGGTGTCCCTGCCCACGGCAGGGGTGGCACTGGGTGATCCTTAAAATCCCTTCTAACCCAAACCATGCTGGGATTCCCTCTGAGGTGACTTTTCCTGGCTCCCGAGCTGCTTCCCTACACTGCTGCTATGCTGTGAGGGCAGATGTGAACCTGTGTGGGAGCCCAGGAATCCCTCTGGCTGCCCTGGCTGGCTCCAGACCCTGGCAGGGGGCTCGGGGACCCTGGCACCAAGTCAAAAACACCTGTGGCTTCCATTTTAGCCCATGGAAAAAGCTGTCAACTCTGTGTGAGGAATTACAAACCACAAGGGTTTGAGTAGTGTGGTAGTTGAATTAACACAGGGTGGAAAAGTAGAATTTTGGGGTTTTTAGAATGGGGTTCAGGGGACAAGACAGAGGGATTTGGGTGTGTCCTGACCTTCTTCTCCTTCCCCTTGCCCTCCATGTCTTGCTGTGCTGGTGACACTTTTCTGTTGGTTTAAGGCACAGACACACTGTCCAACATCAATGACAGACATTGGCACGTTATTGTAACCACGGCACACGGAGTTTTGGGTGTAAAATGTGAACACTGCCCTGAGGGCAGGCAGAATGCCATGGCCGAGCTGCTGGACAGAGCTCAGCAGGGCAGAGAGAGAATGTTCTAGATCAGGGAAAATAAACAGCCTTGAGAAGCTGATCCTACTTATTCAGACTCCTCCTGTGGCTGCTCGGGCTGGGAAATGAGGAATTTTACACTCTTGGGCTCAGCCCAGCATTGAGACCCTGGGACAAACCATGCGGGGATTCCCTCTGAGGTGACTTTTCCTGGCTGCCGAGCTGCTTCCCTACACTGCTCCTATGCTGTGAGGGCAGATGTGAACCTGAGCAAGGTTCTCCCTCCAGGTGAAGCATTCCAGCCCTGCTCCACTCCTGGAGCACTTCAGGAGCCCCTTCCATGCCCTCATTCCAGCCAGGAGGCAGCTGACAGCAATCGCTTGTCCTGCTTTGCTTCCCAGCCAAGGAGAACGAGGAGCAGGGAACAATAGAGGAGAAATGGCACTTGTGGAACAAGGCTGCTCAAGGAAAGGCTTAAATAATCAACTCTGACAAAGACATCCCGAAATGTCCCATTGTCCCAGCGGGAGGGAGGGGAGCTGCACAGGGACTCTGTGCTCAGACTCACAAATCAGGGAAATTAGGGAACAGAAACGGCACCTGGGGCCACCCCGAGTCATCACCGAGGGGAGTTCATTAGTGAAAGGCCCGAGGAAAGAACAGATGGCTCCATGGGGAGCTCCAGGAGGGTTTAGGCTGCCCTAGCAGGCAGTGTCTGTTTGGAAAACTACTCCTGATGAAGGGAATGATAAATGACTGGGAGCAAGAGAGGAGAGGGAGATCAGAAGAGCCGAACTGGAGCTTGAAAACGAAATAGCCCAAAGTATTCAAACAAATACCCAAAGTATTCAAAGAAATCAGCTCGAGGTCTGTGCAGGGTTTCTCTCCATTTGTGAGCCCAAAGTATTCAAAGAAATCAGCTCGAGGTCTGTGCAGGGTTTCTCTCCATTTGTGAGCCCAAAGTATTCAAACAAATCAGCTCGAGGTCTGTGCAGGGTTTCTCTCCATTTGTGAGCCCAAAGTATTCAAACAAATCAGCTCGAGGTCTGTGCAGGGTTTCTCTCCATTTGTGCCTCGGTTCAGGTCAGCAGAAGGGTTTGGAGCAACTTCACTTCTTCTTCTTCTTCACTTGGTGTGCTCTGCTCCTGGCTTGGGGCAACAATGGAAATCCTGCACGGCTCCAACCCCTGGCTGTCTCTGGCTGTGTCTCCCTGTGTGTCCCTGTGTCTCCCTGTGTGTCCCAGGAGCAGGGAGCTCATTCTGCCCCTGCACCTGGCACAGGTGAGGTCACACCTCGAGTGCCGTGCCCAGCTCTGGCCCCTCAGTTTGGGAAGGACTTTGAGATGTTTGAGCTCATCCAGAGGGGGCAGCGAGGCTGGAGAGGGGCTGGGAACACAAACCCTGTGAGGAACCACTGAGGGAGCTGGGGGTGCTCAGCCTGGAGAAAAGGAGACCCAGGGCTGACCTCAGCACTCTCACAGCTCCTGAGAGGTGGCTGTGGCCAGCTGGGCTTGGGCTCCTTCTCCAGGAACTGACAGAACCAGAGCACACAGCCTCGAGCTGCACCAAGGGAAACACAGGTTGGGTATCAGGAAAAAGTTTTTACAGAAAGGTGATAAAGTTGTGGAGTGGCTGCCCGGGGAGGTGGTGCAGTCACCATCCCTGGGTGTGTTTAACAAAGCCTGGATGTGGCACTGGGTGCCAGGGCTGAGCTGAGGTGTTGGGGCTGGGTTGGACTCGATGCTCTTGGAGGTCTCTTCCAACCCAGTGATTCTGGGATTCTGTGAGTTCTGGCTGTCCCTGTCCATCCCAGTCTGTCCCTGTGTGTCTGTCCCTGTGTGTCTGTCCCAGTCTGTCCCTGTGTGTCCCAGTGTGTCCCAGTCTGTCCCAGTCTGTCCCAGTCTGTCCCAGTCTGTCCCAGTGTGTCCCACTGTGCAGGAGGGCAGAGCAGCCCCAGGCTCTGCTCCAGGCCCAGCCATGGGCCCCAGGAAGCTGAACCAGGTCAAACACCACCAGACCTCAGAGTTAAACGAGTTTGAAAAAGAGAACAGGATCTTCCAAGAACTTCACTCAAATGTAGTCCTGCAAAAATCCTTTCTTGTGAGGGGAAAAAGGGGCTGGGATGGAATTCCCAGAGCAGCTGGGGCTGCCCCTGGATCCCTGGCAGTGCCCAAGGCCAGGTTGGACACTGGGGCTGGAGCAGCCTGGCACAGTGGGAGGTGTCCCTGCCATGGCAGGGCTGGCACTGGGTGGGTTTAAGCTCCTTTCCATCCCAGCCCATCCACAATTCCACATTTCTCCAACTCAGCTGCAGGATTGTTTCCCACTTTGGTTGGTTCTCAGGTGATCCATCAGGCAGAGCTGCAGCTGCAGTGCCATCGCTTCCCGGGGCATTCCAGGGGAAAGGAGAGGCCAGGGCACCGTGTGACCTTCCAGCACCATCCTCTGCTCACCTGCAGGCTCAGACTTTGGCTGGAATCCCAGAATCCCAGAAGGATTTGGGTTGGGAAGGACCCTAAATCCCACCCAGTGCCAGCCCTGCCATGGCAGGGACACCTCCCACTGTGCCAGGCTGCTCCAGCCCCAGTGTCCAACCTGGCCTTGGGCACTGCCAGGGATCCAGGGGCAGCCCCAGCTTTTTGGGCCATTCTGAAATCATAAAATATGGACAAGAAATAGAAATTACCTGAGATCATCTTTTGATCTCCGAAGTTCCAACAGAGCTGTCCAAAACTCCGAACTTCCTTTCTCATCAGAGTTTTGACATTTTTTTATTTTGGGATCGATCCAAGTGTTAAAGCAGAGGGAGCAGCTGGAGCTGGGCCAGGAGGGATTTAGGGTGGATTTTAGGGAAAGGCTCTTCCCCAGAGGCTGCTGGCACTGCCCAGGCTCCCCAGGGAATGGGCACAGCCCCGAGGCTGCCAGAGCTCCAGGAGCCTTTGGACAGCGCTGCCAGGGATGCCAGGCTGGGATTTTTGGGGCTCTGGCACTGGGGGGGGTCCCTGTGGGTTTATTCCCACTCAGGATATTCCATTATTCCATGAAAGTTTTCCACCAGTTTCCCAAGAAATGCCCAATCTGGAAGAAAGCAAGAATTAAATTGCTTCAGTTGTTCCCTGAGTCCACTGTAAACCCTTCAACCTTCATTTCAAACTGTATCCTGTCTTATAGAAATTCCCTATTTTCCTGTTATTTCATGACTCCTCAATGGAATTATGCTCTGACTAATACCAGCATGTCATAACATGACACAGCACCATTGAAATCTCCTTCTCTTTTACCCAAAAATGCTATTTTTAACAGCATTAAGGGCAGTTGCTGCCTGGCACTGATCAAAACATCTCTTTTTTTTTTTTTTTCCCCTCATAGGGTAGTTTGGTGCTTTGACACAGAAAAGAAAGGAAGATGAAATATTTCTGTCAGCTCTCAGCAGAAGTTACTCTAAATTATTTGAGAATCAAACTGAGAAATCAAATGGAAGTGGTGGGATGTTTGAACTGGGTGTCACTCTCTGTGTACAACACCACACACAATACCCAGAAATAGCTGAAAACTGTGAAAAATACAAAATAAAACACGATACAAAAATATTTTTAAATCAAAACCCCAATTATAGAAATAAGGTTATTTCCCCAATTATATAAAATACAGTTATTTCCCCAACAATTCCCAGAAATATCTCAAAACTGTGAAAAATACAAAACAAAACACAAAACCAAAATATTTTTAAATCAAAACCCCAATACAATTATAGAAAATAAGGTTATTTCCCCAACAATTCCCAAGAAATATCTGAAAAGCCTGATAAATACAAATAAAACACAATACAAAAATATTGTTAAATCAAAATCCCCACTACAATTATATAAAATACGGTTATTTCCCCAACAATTCCCAGAAATATCTGAAAACCCTGAAAAATACAAAATAAAGCACAAAACTAAAATATTTTTAAATCAAACCCCCCAATACAAGTATAGAAAATACGGTTATTTCCCCAACAATTCCCAAGAAATATCTGAAAAGCCTGATAAATACAAAATAAAACACAATACAAAAAATATTGTTAAATCAAAACCCCCACTACAATTATATAAAATACGGTTATTTCCCCAACAATTCCCAGAAAAAAATGAAAACCCTGAAAAATACAAAATAAAACACAAAACCAAAATATTTTTAAATCAAACCCCCCAATACAAGTATAGAAAATAAAGTTATTTCCCCAACAATTCCCAGAAAAAACTGAAAACTGTGAAAAATACAAAATAAAACACGATAAAAAATATTGTTAAATCAAAACCCCCACTACAATTATATAAAATACGGTTATTTCCCCAACAATTCCCAGAAAAAAATGAAAACCCTGAAAAATACAAACAAAACACAAAACCAAAATATTTTTAAATCAAACCCCCCAATACAAGTATAGAAAATAAAGTTATTTCCCCAACAATTCCCAAGAATAGCTGAAAACCCTGAAAAATACAAACTAAAACAGAATAAAAATGGTTTTTCAACAAAGATTCGCAGTACACTTATGGAAAATGAGGTTGTTTCTCGCACAAAAGGTGCAGCAGGAGGGAAAGAGCTGAGATCTGTTTGATTCTGCAGCGATTTTTGATCCCAAATCTGGCTCCGTGTGGGTGGCAAAAACCTCTCCCTTTGAAGATGGAGCGGGAGCAGCAATAAAATGGAATTGGCTCAGGAATTGTGTCCCTCAAAGGGAAGGAAGTGATAAAAAAAACCCCTCTTTATTCCAAATTCTCCTCGTTTCTGCAACACTTCCGTGTCACCCCTCATCTCCAAGGTTTCCCCTTCAGGTGACCTGGATACTCTGGGATCATCTGAAATTCCAGGAGAACTGGAATTCTCAACCAGGACGCTTCATTTGTAGGGAAAGATTTCCATGGAATCCCAGAAAATCCTGAATGGAATCGCCCAGTGCCACTCCAGGCATCCCCAAATCCCAGCCTGTCCAAATGCTCCCGGAGCTCTTTTAATTAGGCTGTAAAAAAGGACATAATGAAATAAAGGTGCAGGTTTCCAGGCACTCCAAGATCCTTTGGGATGTGGGCAGTGATGTGGGGCCACCATCACATTCCCAGGATTCCACCAGGATTTTCCAAACCGACGTCCTCAGCAATTGAAAGAGAATAAAAGGGGTAAAATTAAAAATAAATAAATCTGGGATAGCGGAAGTTGTCCCTGCCCATGGCCCAGGGGTGGAATGAGATGATCGTTAAGGTCCCAAACTGTTCCATGGTTCCCACTTTTCCCACCTGGAAGAGGAAGGAAGAGTTTGTAGGGAAAAATGGGGGAAGGGAAGGGAAGGGAAGGGAAGGGAAGGGGAAGGAAGGGAAGGGAAGGGAAGGGAAGGGAAGGGAAGGGAAGGGAAGGGAGGGAGGGAAGGGAAGGGAAGGGAAGGGAAGGGAAGGGAAGGGAAGGGAAGGGAAGGGAAGGGAAGGGAGGAAGGGAAGGAAGGGAAGGGAAGGGAAGGGAAGGGAAGGGAAGGGAAGGGAAGGGAAGGAGAAGGGAAGGGAAGGGAAGGGAAGGGAAGGGAAGGGAAGGGAAGGGAAGGGAAGGGAAGGGAAGGGAAGGGAAGGGAAGGGAAGGGAAGGGGAAGGGAAGGGAAGGAAGGGAAGGGAAGGGAAGGAAGGGGAAGGGAAGGGAAGGGAAGGGAAGGAGGAAGGGAAGAGGAAGGGAAGGGAAGGGAAGGAGGAAGGGAAGGGAAGGAAGGGAAGGGAAGGAAGGGAAGGGAAGGGAAGGAAGGAAGAGAAGGGAAGAGAAGGAGAAGAGAAGGGAGAGAAGAGAAGAGAAGAGAAGAGAAGAGAAGAAAGAGAAGAGAAGAGAAGAGAGAGAGAG